>NW_026527391.1:0-52567 GCF_022682495.2 Desmodus rotundus | reverse complement strand
ACCGCTTATCTCAGGAGGCAATTGCGCTCAGAACCCGCACCAAAAGATTCTAGATCCTGACACACCGCATTCTAGAATGCAGTAACCAAGGCAACCGTATCCTTGGAAACCGTATCCTAGGAAACCGCTTATCTCAGGAGGCCATTGTGCTCAGAACCCGCACCAGAAGATTCTAGACCCTGACACACCGCATTCTAGAATGCAGTATCCAAGGCAACCGTATCCTTGGAAACCGTATCCTATGAAACCGCTTATCTCAGGAGGCCATTGTGCTCAGAACCCGCACCACAAGATTCTAGATCCTGACACACCGCATTCTAGAATGCAGTAACCAAGGCAACCGTATCCTTGGAAACCGTATCCTAGGAAACCGCTTATCTCAGGAGGCCATTGTGCTCAGAACCCGCACCACAAGATTCCAGATCCTGACACACCGTATTCTAGAATGCAGTATCCAAGGCAACCGTATCTTTGGAAACCTTATCCTAGGAAACCGCTTATCTCCGGAGGCCATTGTGCTCAGAACCCGCAACACAAGATTCTAGATCCTGACACACCGCATTCTAGAATGCAGTATCCAAGGCAACCGTATCCTTGGAAACCTTATCCTAGGAAACCGCTTATCTCAGGAGGCCGTTGTGCTCAGTACCCGCACCACAAGATTCTAGATTCTGACACACCGCATTCTAGAATGCAGTAACCAAGGCAACCGTATCCTTGGAAACCGTATCCTAGGAAACCGCTTATCTCAGGAGGCTATTGTGCTCAGAACCCGCACCACAAGATTCTAGATCCTGACACACCGCATTCTAGAATGCAGTAACCAAGGCAACCGTATCCTTGGAAACCGTATCCTAGGAAACCGCTCTTCTCAGGAGGCCATTGTGCTCAGAACCCGCACCACAAGATTCTAGATCCTGACACACCGCATTCTAGAATGCAGTAACCAAGGCAACCGTGTCCTTGGAAACCGTATCCTATGAAACCGCTTATCTCAGGAGGCCGTTGTGCTCAGAACCCGCACCACAAGATTCTAGATCCTGACACACCGCATTCTAGAATGCAGTAACCAAGGCAACCGTATCCTTGGAAACCGTATCCTAGGAAACGGCTTACTCTGGAGGCCATTGTGCTCAGAACCCGCACCACAAGATTCTAGATCCTGACACACCGCATTCTAGAATGCAGTATCCAAGGCAACCGTATCCTTGGAAACCGTATCCTAGGAAACCGCTTATCTCAGGAGGCCATTGTGCTCAGAACCCGCACCACAAGGTTCTAGATCCTGACACACCGCATTCTAGAATGCAGTATCCAAGGCAACCGTATCCTTGGAAACCGTATCCTAGGAAACCGCTTATCTCAGGAGGCCATTGTGCTCAGAACGCGAACCACAAGATTCTAGATCCTGACACACCGCATTCTAGAATGCAGTAACCAAGGCAACCGTATCCTTGGAAACCGTATCCTAGGAAACCGCTTATCTCAGGAGGCCATTGTGCTCAGAACGCGAACCACAAGATTTAGATCCTGACACACCGCATTCTAGAATGCAGTATCCAAGGCAACCGTATCCTTGGAAACTGTATCCTAGGAAACCGCTTATCTCAGGAGGCCATTGTGCTCAGAACGCGAACCACAAGATTCTAGATCCTGACACACCGCATTCTAGAATGCAGTATCCAAGGCAACCGTATCCTTGGAAACCGTATCCTAGGAAACCGCTTATCTCAGGAGGCAATTGCGCTCAGAACCCGCACCACAAGATTCTAGATCCTGACACACCGCATTCTAGAATGCAGTAACCAAGGCAACCGTATCCTTGGAAACCGTATCCTAGGAAACCGCTTATCTCAGGAGGCCGATGTACTCAGAACCCGCACCACAAGATTCTAGATCCTCACACACCGCATTCTAGACGCCGTATCCAAGGCAACCATATCCTTGGAAACCGTATCATAGGAACCGCTTATCTCAGGAGGCCATTGTGCTCAGAACCCGCACCACAAGATTCTATATCCTGACACACCGCATTCTAGAATGCAGTAACCAAGGCACCGTATCCTTGGAAAACGTATCCTAGGAAACCGCTTATCTCAGGAGGCCGTTGTGCTCAGAACCCGCACCACGAGATTCTAGATCCTGACACACCGCATTCTAGAATGCAGTAACCAAGGCAACCGTATCCTTGGAAACCGTATCCTAGGAAACCGCTTATCTCAGGAGGCCGTTGTGCTCAGAACCCGCACCACAAGATTCTAGATCCTGACACACCGCATTCTAGAATGCAGTAACCAAGGCAACCGTATCCTTGGAAACCGTATCCTAGGAAACCGCTTATCTCAGGAGGCCGTTGTGCTCAGAATCGGCACCACAAGATTCTAGATCCTGACACACCGCATTCTAGAATGCAGTATCCAAGGCAACCGTATCCTTGGAAACCGTATCCTAGGAAACCGCTTATCTCAGGAGGCCGTTGTGCTCAGAATCGGCACCACAAGATTCTAGATCCTGACACACCGCATTCTAGAATGCAGTAACCAAGGCAACCGTATCCTTGGAAACCGTATCCTAGGAAACTGCTTATCTCAGGAGGCCGTTGTGCTCAGAACCCTCACCACAAGATTCTAGATCCTGACACACCGCATTCTAGAATGCAGTAACCAAGGCACCGTATCCTTGGAAACCGTATCCTAGGAAACGGCTTACCCTGGAGGCCATTGTGCTCAGAACCCGCAACACAAGATTCTAGATCCTGACACACCGCATTCTAGAATGCAGTATGCAAGGCAACCGTATCCTTGGAAACCGTATCCTAGGAAACCGCTTATATCAGGAGGCCATTGTGCTCAGAACCCGCACCACAAGATTCTAGATCCTGACACACAGCATTCTAGAAGGCAGTATCCAAGGCAACCGTATCCTTGGAAACCGTATCCTAGGAAACCGCTTATCTCAGGAAGCCGTTGTGCTCAGAACCCGCAACACAAGATTCTAGATCCTGACACACCGCATTCCAGAATGCAGTATCCAAGGCAACCGTATCCTTGGAAACCGTATCCTAGGAAACCGCTTATCTCAGGAGGCCATTGTGCTCAGAACCCGCACCACAAGATTCTAGATCCCGACACACCGCATTCTAGAATGCAGTAACCAAGGCAACCGTATCCTTGGAAACCGTATCGTAGGAAACCGCTTATCTCAGGAGGCCGTTGTGCTCAGAACCGGCACCACAAGATTCTAGATCCCGCCACACCGCATTCTAGAATGCAGTAACCAAGGCAACCGTATCCTTGGAAACCGTATCCTAGGAAACCGCTTATCTCAGGAGGCCATTGTGCTCAGAACCCGCACCACAAGATTCTAGATCCTGACACACCGCATTCTAGAATGCAGTATCCAAGGCAACCGTATCCTTGGAAACCGTATCCAGGGAACCGCTTATCTGAGGAGGCCATTGTGCTCAGAACCCGCACCACCAGATTCTAGATCCTGACACACCGCATTCTAGAATGCAGTAACCAAGGCACCGTATCCTTGGAAACCGTATCCTAGGAAACGGCTTACCCTGGAGGCCATTGTGCTCAGAACCGGCAACACAAGATTCTAGATCCTGACACACCGCATTCTAGAATGCAGTATCCAAGGCAACCGTATCCTTGGAAACCGTATCCTAGGAAACCGCTTACTCTGGAGACGATTGTGCTCAGAACCCGTCCCACAAGATTCTAGATCCTGTTACACCATATTCTAGAACACCGTATCCAAGGCAACCGTATCCTTGGAAACCATATCCAAGAAACCACTTATCTCTGGAGACCATTATTTTCAGAATCTGTTCCCAAGATTCTAGATCCTGACACACCACATTCTAGAACGCCGTATGCAAGGCAACCGTATTCTTGGAGTCCGTATCCTAGGAAACCGCGTATTCCTGTAGACTATTATTCTCTCAACCCGACCAACAATATTCTAGATCCTGACACACCACATTCTAGAACACCGTGTCCACGGCAACTGTATCCTGGAAACCCTATCCTAGGAAACCGCTTACTCTAGAGACCATAGAGCTCAGAACCCGTCCCACAAGATGCAAGATCCTGACACACCGCATTCTAGAATGCAGTATCCAAGGCAACCGTATCCTTGGAAACCGTATCCTAGGAAACCGCTTACTCTAGAGACCATAGAGCTCAGAAACCGTCCCACAAGATGCAAGATCCTGACACACCGCATTCTAGAATGCAGTATCCAACGCAACCGTATCCTTGGAAACGGTATCCTAGGAAACCGCTTATCTCAGGAGGCCGTTGTGCTCAGAACCCGCACCACAAGATTCTAGATCCTGACACACCGCATTCTAGAATGCAGTATCCAAGGCAACCGTATCATTGGAAACCGTATCCTAGGAAACGGCTTACTCTGGAGGCCATTGTGCTCAGAACCCGCAACACAAGATTCCAGATCCTGACACACCGTATTCTAGAATGCAGTATCCAAGGCAACCGTATACTTGGATACCTTATCCTAGGAAACCGCTTATCTCAGGAGGCTATTGTGCTCAGAACCCGCAGCACAAGATTCTAGATCCTCACACACCGCATTCTAGAATGCAGTAACCAAGGCAACGGTATCCTTGGAAACCGTATCCTAGGAAACGGCTTACTCTGGAGGCCATTGTGCTCAGAACCCGCACCACAAGATTCTAGATCCTGACACACCGCATTCTAGAATGCAGTATCCAAGGCAACCGTATCCTTGGAAACCGTATCCTAGGAAACCGCTTATCTCAGGAGGCCATTGTGCTCAGAAACCGCACCACAAGATTCTAGATCCTGACACACCGCATTCTAGAATGCAGTAACCAAGGCAACCGTATCCTTGGAAACCGTATCCTAGGAAACCGCTTATCTCAGGAGGCTATTGTGCTCAGAACCCGCAGCACAAGATTCTAGATCCTCACACACCGCATTCTAGAATGCAGTATCCAAGGCAACCATATTCTTCCAACCGTATCCTAGGAAACCGCTTATCTCAGGAAGCCATCGTGCTCAGAACCCGCACCACAAGATTCCAAATCCTGACACACCGCATTCTAGAATGCAGTAACCAAGGCAACCGTATCCTTGGAAACCGTATCCTAGGAAACGGCTTACTCTAGAGGCCATTGTGCTCAGAACCCGCACCACAAGATTCCAGATCCTGACACACCGTATTCTAGAATGCAGTATCCAAGGCAACCGTATCTTTGGAAACCTTATCCTAGGAAACCGCTTATCTCCGGAGGCCATTGTGCTCAGAACCCGCACCACAAGATTCTAGATCCTTACACACCGCATTCTAGAATGCAGTATCCAAGGCAACCGTATCCTTTTAAACCTTATCCTAGGAAACCGCTTATCTCAGGAGGCCATTGTGCTCAGAACCCGCACCACAAGATTCTAGATCCTGACACACCGCATTCTAGAATGCAGTATCCAAGGCAACCGTATCCTTGGAAACCGTATCCTAGAAAACCACTTATCTCAGGAGGCCATTGTGCTCAGAACCCGCACCACAAGATTCTAGATCCTGACACACCGCATTCTAGAATGCAGTATCCAAGGCAACCGTATCCTTGGAAACCGTATCCTAGGAAACCGCTTATCTCAGGAGGCCATTGTGCTCAGAAACCGCACCACAAGATTCTAGATCCTGACACACCGCATTCTAGAATGCAGTAACCAAGGCAACCGTATCCTTGGAAACCGTATCCTAGGAAACCGCTTATCTCAGGAGGCCATTGTGCTCAGAACCCGCACCACAAGATTCTAGATCCTGACACACCGCATTCTAGAATGCAGTATCCAAGGCAACCGTATCCTTGGAAACCTTATCCTAGGAAACCGCTTATCTCAGGAGGCCATTGTGCTCAGAACGCGAACCACAAGATTCTAGATCCTGACACACCGCATTCTAGAATGCAGTATCCAAGGCAACCGTATCCTTGGAAACCGTATCCCTGGAAACCGCTTATCTCAGGAGGCAATTGCGCTCAGAACCCGCACCAAAAGATTCTAGATCCTGACACACCGCATTCTAGAATGCAGTAACCAAGGCAACCGTATCCTTGGAAACCGTATCCTAGGAAACCGCTTATCTCAGGAGGCCATTGTGCTCAGAACCCGCACCAGAAGATTCTAGACCCTGACACACCGCATTCTAGAATGCAGTATCCAAGGCAACCGTATCCTTGGAAACCGTATCCTAGGAAACCGCTTATCTCAGGAGGCCATTGTGCTCAGAACCCGCACCACAAGATTCTAGATCCTGACACACCGCATTCTAGAATGCAGTAACCAAGGCAACCGTATCCTTGGAAACCGTATCCTAGGAAACCGCTTAACTCAGGAGGCCATTGTGCTCAGAACCCGCACCACAAGATTCTAGACCCTGCAACACCGCATTCTAGAATGCAGTATCCAAGGCAACCGTATCCTTGGAAACCGTATCCTAGGAAACCGCTTATCTCAGGAGGCCATTGTGCTCAGAACCCGCACCACAAGATTCTAGACCCTGACACACCGCATTCTGGAATGCAGTATCCAATGCAACCGTATCCTTGGAAACCGTATCCTAGGAAACCGCTTATCTCAGGAGGCCATTGTGCTCAGAACCCGCACCACAAGATTCTAGATCCTGACACACCGCATTCTAGAATGCAGTAACCAAGGCAACCGTATCCTTGGAAACCGTATCCTAGGAAACGGCTTACTCTGGAGGCCATTGTGCTCAGAACCCGCACCACAAGGTTCTAGATCCTGACACACCGCATTCTAGAATGCAGTATCCAAGGCAACCGTATCCTTGGAAACCGTATCCTAGGAAACCGCTTATCTCAGGAGGCCATTGTGCTCAGAACCCGCACCACAAGATTCTAGACCCTGACACACCGCATTCTAGAATGCAGTATCCAACGCAACCGTATCCTTGGAAACGGTATCCTAGGAAACCGCTTATCTCAGGAGGCCGTTGTGCTCAGAACCCGCACCACAAGATTCTAGATCCTGACACACCGCATTCTAGAATGCAGTATCCAAGGCAACCGTATCATTGGAAACCGTATCCTAGGAAACGGCTTACTCTGGAGGCCATTGTGCTCAGAACCCGCAACACAAGATTCCAGATCCTGACACACCGTATTCTAGAATGCAGTATCCAAGGCAACCGTATACTTGGATACCTTATCCTAGGAAACCGCTTATCTCAGGAGGCTATTGTGCTCAGAACCCGCAGCACAAGATTCTAGATCCTCACACACCGCATTCTAGAATGCAGTAACCAAGGCAACCGTATCCTTGGAAACCGTATCCTAGGAAACGGCTTACTCTGGAGGCCATTGTGCTCAGAACCCGCACCACAAGATTCTAGATCCTGACACACCGCATTCTAGAATGCTGTATCCAAGGCAACCGTATCCTTGGAAACCGTATCCTAGGAAACCGCTTATCTCAGGAGGCCATTGTGCTCAGAAACCGCACCACAAGATTCTAGATCCTGACACACCGCATTCTAGAATGCAGTATCCAAGGCAACCGTATCCTTGGAAACCGTATCCTAGGAAACCGCTTATCTCAGGAGGCCATTGTGCTCAGAAACCGCACCACAAGATTCTAGATCCTGACACACCGCATTCTAGAATGCAGTAACCAAGGCAACCGTATCCTTGGAAACCGTATCCTAGGAAACCGCTTATCTCAGGAGGCCATTGTGCTCAGAACCCGCACCACAAGATTCTAGATCCTGACACACCGCATTCTAGAATGCAGTATCCAAGGCAACCGTATCCTTGGAAACCTTATCCTAGGAAACCGCTTATCTCAGGAGGCCATAGTGCTCAGAACGCGAACCACAAGATTCTAGATCCTGACACACCGCATTCTAGAATGCAGTATCCAAGGGAACCGTATCCTTGGAAACCGTATCCCTGGAAACCGCTTATCTCAGGAGGCAATTGCGCTCAGAACCCGCACCAAAAGATTCTAGATCCTGACACACCACATTCTAGAATGCAGTAACCAAGGCAACCGTATCCTTGGAAACCGTATCCTAGGAAACCGCTTATCTCAGGAGGCCATTGTGCTCAGAACCCGCACCAGAAGATTCTAGACCCTGACACACCGCATTCTAGAATGCAGTATCCAAGGCAACCGTATCCTTGGAAACCGTATCCTAGGAAACCTCTTATCTCAGGAGGCCATTGTGCTCAGAACCCGCACCACAACATTCTAGATCCTGACACACCACATTCTAGAACGCCATAACCAAAGCAACCGTATCCTTTCAAACCGTATCCTAAGAAACTGCTTATCTCAGGAGGCCACTCTGCTCAGAACCCGCACCACAAGATTCTAGATCCTGACACACCGCATTCTAGAATGCAGTATCCAAGGCAAACGTATCCTTGCAAACCGTATCCTAGGAAACCGCTTATCTCAGGAGGCCATTGTGCTAAGAACCCGCCCCACAAGATTCTATATGCTGACACACCACTTTACAGAATGCCGTATCCAAGGCAAATGTATCCTTGGAAACCGTATCCTAGGAAACCACTTACCTCTAGAGAACATTGTGTTCAGAACCCGCACCACAATATTCTAGATCCTGACACACCACATCTAGAATGCCTTGTCCAAGGCAACCGTATACTTGGAGACCGTATCCTAGGAAACCGCATATCCCTGGAGAACATTGTACTCAGAACCCGTCCCACAAGATTCTAGATCCTGATACACCACAACCTGGAATGCCGTATCCAACGCAAACGTATCGTTGCAAAGGTATCCTAGGAAACCGCGTAACCCTGGAAACCCTTGTACTCATAACCCCCTCCACAAGATTCTGGATCCTGACAGAACACATTCTTAAACGCAGTATCCAAGGCAACCGTATCCTTGGAAACCGAATCCTAGGAAACCGCTTATCTCTGGAGACCATTGTGCTCAGAACCCGCCCCACAAGATTCTAAATCCTGACACACCACATTCTAGAACTCCGTATCCAAGGCCACCGTATCCTTGGAAACCGTATCCTAGGAAAACGCTTATATCTGGAGGCCATTGTGCTCAGATCCGGCCGCACAATATTCTAGATCCTGACACACCACATTCTATAATGGCGTATGCAAGGCAACCGTATCCTTGGAGACCGTATCCTAGGAAACTCCATATCCCAGGAAACTATTGTTCTCAGATCCCGTCCCACAAGACTCTAAATCCTGACAAACCACGTTCTCGAACGCCGTATCCAAGACAACCGTATCATTGGAAACCGTATTCTTCGAATCTGCTTATTTTTGGAGGCCATTGTGCTCAGAACCGTCCCCACAAGATTCTAGATCCTGACACACCACATTCTAGAACGCCGTATCTAAGGCAACCCTATCCTTGGAAACCGTATCCTAGGAAACCGCTTATCTCAGGAGGCCATTGTGCTCCGAACCCACACCACAAGATTCTAGATCCTGACACACCGCATTCTAGAATGCAGTATCCAAGGCAACCGTATCCTTGGAAACCCTATCTTAGGAAACGGCTTATCTTTGGAGACCAATGTGCTCACACCCATCCAACAAGATCCTAGATCCTGACACGCCACATTCTAGAACGCCGTATCCAAGGCAAACGTATACTTGGAAACCGTATACTAGGAAACCTCTTATCTCAGGAGGCCATTGTTCTCAGAACCCGCACCACAACATTCTAGATCCTGACACACCACAATCTAGAACGCCATAACCAAGGCAACCGTATCCTTTCAAACCGTATCCTAAGAAACTGCTTATCTCAGGAGGCCACTGTGCTCAGAACCCGCACCACAAGATTCTAGATCCTGACACACCGCATTCTAGAATGCAGTATCCAAGGCAACCGTATCCTTGGAAACCGTATCCTAGGAAACCGCTTATCTCAGGAGGCCATTGTGCTCAGAACGCGAACCACAAGATTCTAGATCCTGACACACCGCATTCTAGAATGCAGTATCCAAGGCAACCGTATCCTTGGAAACCGTATCCCTGGAAACCGCTTATCTCAGGAGGCAATTGCGCTCAGAACCCGCACCAAAAGATTCTAGATCCTGACACACCGCATTCTAGAATGCAGTAACCAAGGCAACCGTATCCTTGGAAACCGTATCCTAGGAAACCGCTTATCTCAGGAGGCCATTGTGCTCAGAACCCGCACCAGAAGATTCTAGACCCTGACACACCGCATTCTAGAATGCAGTATCCAAGGCAACCGTATCCTTGGAAACCGTATCCTATGAAACCGCTTATCTCAGGAGGCCATTGTGCTCAGAACCCGCACCACAAGATTCTAGATCCTGACACACCGCATTCTAGAATGCAGTAACCAAGGCAACCGTATCCTTGGAAACCGTATCCTAGGAAACCGCTTATCTCAGGAGGCCATTGTGCTCAGAACCCGCACCACAAGATTCCAGATCCTGACACACCGTATTCTAGAATGCAGTATCCAAGGCAACCGTATCTTTGGAAACCTTATCCTAGGAAACCGCTTATCTCCGGAGGCCATTGTGCTCAGAACCCGCAACACAAGATTCTAGATCCTGACACACCGCATTCTAGAATGCAGTATCCAAGGCAACCGTATCCTTGGAAACCGTATCCTAGGAAACCGCTTATCTCAGGAGGCCATTGTGCTCAGAAACCGCACCACAGGATTCTAGATCCTGACACACCGCATTCTAGAATGCAGTAACCAAGGCAACCGGATACTTGGAAACCGTATCCTAGGAAACCGCTTATCTCAGGAGGCCATTGTGCTCAGAACCCGCACCACAAGATTCTAGATCCTGACACACCGCATTCTAGAATGCAGTATCCAAGGCAACCGTATACTTGGAAACCTTATCCTAGGAAACCGCTTATCTCAGGAGGCCATTGTGCTCAGAACGCGAACCACAAGATTCTAGATCCTGACACACCGCATTCTAGAATGCAGTATCCAAGGCAACCGTATCCTTGGAAACCGTATCCCTGGAAACCGCTTATCTCAGGAGGCAATTGCGCTCAGAACCCGCACCAAAAGATTCTAGATCCTGACACACCGCATTCTAGAATGCAGTAACCAAGGCAACCGTATCCTTGGAAACCGTATCCTAGGAAACCGCTTATCTCAGGAGGCCATTGTGCTCAGAACCCGCACCAGAAGATTCTAGACCCTGACACACCGCATTCTAGAATGCAGTATCCAAGGCAACCGTATCCTTGGAAACCGTATCCTATGAAACCGCTTATCTCAGGAGGCCATTGTGCTCAGAACCCGCACCACAAGATTCTAGATCCTGACACACCGCATTCTAGAATGCAGTAACCAAGGCAACCGTATCCTTGGAAACCGTATCCTAGGAAACCGCTTATCTCAGGAGGCCATTGTGCTCAGAACCCGCACCACAAGATTCCAGATCCTGAAACACCGTATTCTAGAATGCAGTATCCAAGGCAACCGTATCTTTGGAAACCTTATCCTAGGAAACCGCTTATCTCCGGAGGCCATTGTGCTCAGAACCCGCACCACAAGATTCTAGATCCTGACACACCGCATTCTAGAATGCAGTATCCAAGGCAACCGTATCCTTGGAAACCTTATCCTAGGAAACCGCTTATCTCAGGAGGCCATTGTGCTCAGAACCCGCACCACAAGATTCTAGATCCTGACACACCGCATTCTAGAATGCAGTATCCAAGGCAACCGTATCCTTGGAAACCGTATCCTAGAAAACCACTTATCTCAGGAGGCCATTGTGCTCAGAACCCGCACCACAAGATTCTAGATCCTGACACACCGCATTCTAGAATGCAGTATCCAAGGCAACCGTATCCTTGGAAACCGTATCCTAGGAAACCGCTTATCTCAGGAGGCCATTGTGCTCAGAAACCGCACCACAAGATTCTAGATCCTGACACACCGCATTCTAGAATGCAGTAACCAAGGCAACCGTATCCTTGGAAACCGTATCCTAGGAAACCGCTTATCTCAGGAGGCCATTGTGCTCAGAACCCGCACCACAAGATTCTAGATCCTGACACACCGCATTCTAGAATGCAGTATCCAAGGCAACCGTATCCTTGGAAACCTTATCCTAGGAAACCGCTTATCTCAGGAGGCCATTGTGCTCAGAACGCGAACCACAAGATTCTAGATCCTGACACACCGCATTCTAGAATGCAGTATCCAAGGCAACCGTATCCTTGGAAACCGTATCCCTGGAAACCGCTTATCTCAGGAGGCAATTGCGCTCAGAACCAGCACCAAAAGATTCTAGATCCTGACACACCGCATTCTAGAATGCAGTAACCAAGGCAACCGTATCCTTGGAAACCGTATCCTAGGAAACCGCTTATCTCAGGAGGCCATTGTGCTCAGAACCCGCACCAGAAGATTCTAGACCCTGACACACCGTATTCTAGAATGCAGTATCCAAGGCAACCGTATCCTTGGAAACCGTATCCTATGAAACCGCTTATCTCAGGAGGCCATTGTGCTCAGAACCCGCACCACAAGATTCTAGATCCTGACACACCGCATTCTAGAATGCAGTAACCAAGGCAACCGTATCCTTGGAAACCGTATCCTAGGAAACCGCTTATCTCAGGAGGACATTGTGCTCAGAACCCGCACCACAAGATTCTAGACCCTGACACACCGCATTCTAGAATGCAGTATCCAAGGCAACCGTATCCTTGGAAACCGTATCCTAGGAAACCGCTTATCTCAGGAGGCCATTGTGCTCAGAACCCGCACCACAAGATTCTAGACCCTGACACACCGCATTCTGGAATGCAGTATCCAATGCAACCGTATCCTTGGAAACCGTATCCTAGGAAACCGCTTATCTCAGGAGGCCATTGTGCTCAGAACCCGCACCACAAGATTCTAGATCCTGACACACCGCATTCTAGAATGCAGTAACCAAGGCAACCGTATCCTTGGAAACCGTATCCTAGGAAACGGCTTACTCTGGAGGCCATTGTGCTCAGAACCCGCACCACAAGGTTCTAGATCCTGACACACCGCATTCTAGAATGCAGTATCCAAGGCAACCGTATCCTTGGAAACCGTATCCTAGGAAACCGCTTATCTCAGGAGGCCGTTGTGCTCAGAACCCGCACCACAAGATTCTAGATCCTGACACACCGCATTCTAGAATGCAGTATCCAAGGCAACCGTATCATTGGAAACCGTATCCTAGGAAACGGCTTACTCTGGAGGCCATTGTGCTCAGAACCCGCAACACAAGATTCCAGATCCTGACACACCGTATTCTAGAATGCAGTATCCAAGGCAACCGTATACTTGGATACCTTATCCTAGGAAACCGCTTATCTCAGGAGGCTATTGTGCTCAGAACCCGCAGCACAAGATTCTAGATCCTCACACACCGCATTCTAGAATGCAGTAACCAAGGCAACCGTATCCTTGGAAACCGTATCCTAGGAAACGGCTTACTCTGGAGGCCATTGTGCTCAGAACCCGCACCACAAGATTCTAGATCCTGACACACCGCATTCTAGAATGCTGTATCCAAGGCAACCGTATCCTTGGAAACCGTATCCTAGGAAACCGCTTATCTCAGGAGGCCATTGTGCTCAGAAACCGCACCACAAGATTCTAGATCCTGACACACCGCATTCTAGAATGCAGTAACCAAGGCAACCGTATCCTTGGAAACCGTATCCTAGGAAACCGCTTATCTCAGGAGGCCATTGTGCTCAGAACCCGCACCACAAGATTCTAGATCCTGACACACCGCATTCTAGAATACAGTATCCAAGGCAACCGTATCCTTGGAAACCGTATCCTAGGAAACCGCTTATCTCAGGAGGCCATTGTGCTCAGAACGCGAACCACAAGATTTAGATCCTGACACACCGCATTCTAGAATGCAGTATCCAAGGCAACCATATCCTTGGAAACCGTATCCTAGGAAACCGCTTATCTCAGGAGGCAATTGCGCTCAGAACCCGCACCACAAGATTCTAGATCCTGACACACCGCATTCTAGAATGCAGTAACCAAGGCAACCGTATCCTTGGAAACCGTATCCTAGGAAACCGCTTATCTCAGGAGGCCATTGTGCTCAGAACCCGCACCAGAAGATTCTAGACCCTGACACACCGCATTCTAGAATGCAGTATCCAAGGCAACCGTATCCTTGGAAACCGTATCCTATGAAACCGCTTATCTCAGGAGGCCATTGTGCTCAGAACCCGCACCACAAGATTCTAGATCCTGACACACCGCATTCTAGAATGCAGTAACCAAGGCAACCGTATCCTTGGAAACCGTATCCTAGGAAACCGCTTATCTCAGGAGGCCATTGTGCTCAGAACCCGCACCACAAGATTCTAGACCCTGACACACCGCATTCTAGAATGCAGTATCCAAGGCCATCATATCCTTGGAAACCGTATCCTAGGAAACCGCTTATCTCAGGAGGCCATTGTGCTCAGAACCCGCACCACAAGATTCTAGATCCTGACACACAGCATTCTAGAATGCAGTATCCAAGGCATCCGTATCATTGGAAACCGTATCCTAGTAAACGGCTTACTCTGGAGGCCATTGTGCTCAGAACCAGCACCACAAGATTCCAGATCCTGACACACCGTATTCTAGAATGCAGTATCCAAGGCAACCGTATCCTTGGAAACCTTATCCTAGGAAACCGCTTATCTCAGGAGGCTATTGTGCTCAGAACCCGCACCACAAGATTCTAGATCCTGACACACCGCATTCTAGAATGCAGTAACCAAGGCAACCGTATCCTTGGAAACCGTATCCTAGGAAACCGCTCTTCTCAGGAGGCCATTGTGCTCAGAACCCGCACCACAAGATTCTAGATCCTGACACACCGCATTCTAGAATGCAGTAACCAAGGCAACCGTGTCCTTGGAAACCGTATCCTATGAAACCGCTTATCTCAGGAGGCCGTTGTGCTCAGAACCCGCACCACAAGATTCTAGATCCTGACACAGCGCATTCTAGAATGCAGTAACCAAGGCAACCGTATCCTTGGAAACCGTATCCTAGGAAACCGCTTATCTCAGGAGGCCGTTGTGCTCAGAACCCGCACCACAAGATTCTAGATCCTGACACACCGCATTCTAGAATGCAGTATCCAAGGCAACCGTATCATTGGAAACCGTATCCTAGGAAACCGCTTATCTCAGGAGGCCATTGTGCTCTGAACGCGAACCACAAGATTTAGATCCTGACACACCGCATTCTAGAATGCAGTATCCAAGGCAACCGTATCCTTGGAAACCGTATCCTAGGAAACCGCTTATCTCAGGAGGCAATTGCGCTCAGAACCCGCACCACAAGATTCTAGACCCTGACACAGCGCATTCTAGAATGCAGTAACCAAGGCAACCGTATCCTTGGAAACCGTATCCTAGGAAACCGCTTATCTCAGGAGGCCGTTGTGCTCAGAACCCGCACCACAAGATTCTAGATCCTGACACACCGCATTCTAGAATGCAGTATCCAAGGCAACCGTATCATTGGAAACCGTATCCTAGGAAACCGCTTATCTCAGGAGGCCATTGTGCTCTGAACGCGAACCACAAGATTTAGATCCTGACACACCGCATTCTAGAATGCAGTATCCAAGGCAACCGTATCCTTGGAAACCGTATCCTAGGAAACCGCTTATCTCAGGAGGCCATTGTGCTCAGAACCCGCACCACAAGATTCTAGACCCTGACACACCGCATTCTAGAATGCAGTATCCAAGGCCATCATATCCTTGGAAACCGTATCCTAGGAAACCGCTTATCTCAGGAGGCCATTGTGCTCAGAACCCGCACCACAAGATTCTAGATCCTGACACACAGCATTCTAGAATGCAGTATCCAAGGCATCCGTATCATTGGAAACCGTATCCTAGTAAACGGCTTACTCTGGAGGCCATTGTGCTCAGAACCAGCACCACAAGATTCCAGATCCTGACACACCGTATTCTAGAATGCAGTATCCAAGGCAACCGTATCCTTGGAAACCTTATCCTAGGAAACCGCTTATCTCAGGAGGCTATTGTGCTCAGAACCCGCACCACAAGATTCTTGATCCTGACACACCGCATTCTAGAATGCAGTAACCAAGGCAACCGTATCCTTGGAAACCGTATCCTAGGAAACCGCTCTTCTCAGGAGGCCATTGTGCTCAGAACCCGCACCACAAGATTCTAGATCCTGACACACCGCATTCTAGAATGCAGTAACCAAGGCAACCGTGTCCTTGGAAACCGTATCCTATGAAACCGCTTATCTCAGGAGGCCGTTGTGCTCAGAACCCGCACCACAAGATTCTAGATCCTGACACAGCGCATTCTAGAATGCAGTAACCAAGGCAACCGTATCCTTGGAAACCGTATCCTAGGAAACCGCTTATCTCAGGAGGCCGTTGTGCTCAGAACCCGCACCACAAGATTCTAGATCCTGACACACCGCATTCTAGAATGCAGTATCCAAGGCAACCGTATCATTGGAAACCGTATCCTAGGAAACCGCTTATCTCAGGAGGCCATTGTGCTCTGAACGCGAACCACAAGATTTAGATCCTGACACACCGCATTCTAGAATGCAGTATCCAAGGCAACCGTATCCTTGGAAACCGTATCCTAGGAAACCGCTTATCTCAGGAGGCAATTGCGCTCAGAACCCGCACCACAAGATTCTAGATCCTGACACACCGCATTCTAGAATGCAGTAACCAAGGCAACCGTATCCTTGGAAACCGTATCCTAGGAAACCGCTTATCTCAGGAGGCCATTGTGCTCAGAACCCGCACCAGAAGATTCTAGACCCTGACACACCGCATTCTAGAATGCAGTATCCAAGGCAACCGTATCCTTGGAAACCGTATCCTATGAAACCTCTTATCTCAGGAGGCCATTGTGCTCAGAACCCGCACCACAAGATTCTAGATCCTGACACACCGCATTCTAGAATGCAGTAACCAAGGCAACCGTATCCTTGGAAATCGTATCCTAGGAAACCGCTTATCTCAGGAGGCCACTGTGCTCAGAACCCGCACCACAAGATTCTAGACCCTGACACACCGCATTCTAGAATGCAATATCCAACGCCACCGTATCCTTGGAAACCGTATCCTAGGAAACCGCTTATCTCAGGAGGCCATTGTGCTCAGAACCCGCACCACAAGATTCTAGATCCTGACACACAGCATTCTAGAATGCAGTATCCAAGGCATCCGTATCATTGGAAACCGTATCCTAGTAAACGGCTTACTCTGGAGGCCATTGTGCTCAGAACCAGCACCACAAGATCCAGATCCTGACACACCGTATTCTAGAATGCAGTATCCAAGGCAACCGTATCCTTGGAAACCGTATCCTAGGAAACCGCTCTTCTCAGGAGGCCATTGTGCTCAGAAACCGCACCACAAGATTCTAGATCCTGACACACAGCATTCTAGAATGCAGTATCCAAGGCATCCGTATCATTGGAAACCGTATCCTAGTAAACGGCTTACTCTGGAGGCCATTGTGCTCAGAACCAGCACCACAAGATCCAGATCCTGACACACCGTATTCTAGAATGCAGTATCCATGGCAACCGTATCGTTGGAAACCTTATCCTAGGAAACCGCTTATCTCAGGAGGCCGTTGTGCTCAGAACCCGCACCACAAGATTCTAGATTCTGACACACCGCATTCTAGAATGCAGTATCCAAGGCAACCGTATCCTTGGAAACCGTATCCTAGGAAACCGCTTATCTCAGGAGGCTATTGTGCTCAGAACCCGCACCACAAGATTCTAGATCCTGACACACCGCATTCTAGAATGCAGTAACCAAGGCAACCGTATCCTTGGAAACCGTATCCTAGGAAACCGCTTATCTCAGGAGGCCATTGTGCTCAGAACCCGCACCACAAGATTCTAGACCCTGACACACCGCATTCTAGAATGCAGTATCCAAGGCAACCGTATCCTTGGAAACCGTATCCTAGGAAACCGCTTATCTCAGGAGGCCATTGTGCTCAGAACCCGCACCACAAGATTCTAGACCCTGACACACCGCATTCTGGAATGCAGTATCCAATGCAACCGTATCCTTGGAAACCGTATCCTAGGAAACAGCTTATCTCAGGAGGCCATTGTGCTCAGAACCCGCACCACAAGATTCTAGATCCTGACACACCGCATTCTAGAATGCAGTAACCAAGGCAACCGTATCCTTGGAAACCGTATCCTAGGAAACGGCTTACTCTGGAGGCCATTGTGCTCAGAACCCGCACCACAAGGTTCTAGATCCTGACACACCGCATTCTAGAATGCAGTATCCAAGGCAACCGTATCCTTGGATACCTTATCCTAGGAAACCGCTTATCTCAGGAGGCCGTTGTGCTCAGAACCCGCACCACAAGATTCTAGATCCTGACACACCGCATTCTAGAATGCAGTAACCAAGGCAACCGTATCCTTGGAAACCGTATCCTAGGAAACGGCTTACTCTGGAGGCCATTGTGCTCAGAACCCGCACCACAAGGTTCTAGATCCTGACACACCGCATTCTAGAATGCAGTATCCAAGGCAACCGTATCCTTGGATACCTTATCCTAGGAAACCGCTTATCTCAGGAGGCCGTTGTGCTCAGAACCCGCACCACAAGATTCTAGATCCTGACACACCGCATTCTAGAATGCAGTAACCAAGGCAACCGTATCCTTGGAAACCGTATCCTAGGAAACCGCTTATCTCAGGAGGCTATTGTGCTCAGAACCCGCACCACAAGATTCTAGATCCTCACACACCGCATTCTAGAATGCAGTATCCAAGGCAACCATATCCTTGCAAACCGTATCCTAGGAAACCGCTTATCTCAGGAAGCCATCGTGCTCAGAACCCGCACCACAAGATTCTAGATCCTGACACACCGCATTCTAGAATGCAGTAACCAAGGCAACCGTATCCTTGGAAACCGTATCCTAGGAAACGGCTTACTCTAGAGGCCATTGTGCTCAGAACCCGCACCACAAGATTCCAGATCCTGACACACCGTATTCTAGAATGCAGTATCCAAGGCAACCGTATCTTTGGAAACCTTATCCTAGGAAACCGCTTATCTCCGGAGGCCATTGTGCTCAGAACCCGCACCACAAGATTCTAGATCCTTACACACCGCATTCTAGAATGCAGTATCCAAGGCAACCGTATCCTTTTAAACCTTATCCTAGGAAACCGCTTATCTCAGGAGGCCATTGTGCTCAGAACCCGCACCACAAGATTCTAGATCCTGACACACCGCATTCTAGAATGCAGTATCCAAGGCAACCGTATCCTTGGAAACCGTATCCTAGAAAACCACTTATCTCAGGAGGCCATTGTGCTCAGAACCCGCACCACAAGATTCTAGATCCTGACACACCGCATTCTAGAATGCAGTATCCAAGGCAACCGTATCCTTGGAAACCGTATCCTAGGAAACCGCTTATCTCAGGAGGCCATTGTGCTCAGAAACCGCACCACAAGATTCTAGATCCTGACACACCGCATTCTAGAATGCAGTAACCAAGGCAACCGTATCCTTGGAAACCGTATCCTAGGAAACCGCTTATCTCAGGAGGCCATTGTGCTCAGAACCCGCACCACAAGATTCTAGATCCTGACACACCGCATTCTAGAATGCAGTATCCAAGGCAACCGTATCCTTGGAAACCTTATCCTAGGAAACCGCTTATCTCAGGAGGCCATTGTGCTCAGAACGCGAACCACAAGATTCTAGATCCTGACACACCGCATTCTAGAATGCAGTATCCAAGGCAACCGTATCCTTGGAAACCGTATCCCTGGAAACCGCTTATCTCAGGAGGCAATTGCGCTCAGAACCCGCACCAAAAGATTCTAGATCCTGACACACCGCATTCTAGAATGCAGTAACCAAGGCAACCGTATCCTTGGAAACCGTATCCTAGGAAACCGCTTATCTCAGGAGGCCATTGTGCTCAGAACCCGCACCAGAAGATTCTAGACCCTGACACACCGCATTCTAGAATGCAGTATCCAAGGCAACCGTATCCTTGGAAACCGTATCCTATGAAACCGCTTATCTCAGGAGGCCATTGTGCTCAGAACCCGCACCACAAGATTCTAGATCCTGACACACCGCATTCTAGAATGCAGTAACCAAGGCAACCGTATCCTTGGAAACCGTATCCTAGGAAACCGCTTATCTCAGGAGGCCATTGTGCTCAGAACCCGCACCACAAGGTTCTAGATCCTGACACACCGTATTCTAGAATGCAGTATCCAAGGCAACCGTATCCTTGGAAACCTTATCCTAGGAAACCGCTTATCTCCGGAGGCCATTGTGCTCAGAACCCGCACCACAAGATTCTAGATCCTGACACACCGCATTCTAGAATGCAGTAACCAAGGCAACCGTATCCTTGGAAACCGTATCCTAGGAAACCGCTTATCTCAGGAGGCCATTGTGCTCAGAACCCGCACCACAAGATTCTAGATCCTGACACACCGCATTCTAGAATGCAGTAACCAAGGCAACCGTATCCTTGGAAACCGTATCCTAGGAAACGGCTTACTCTGGAGGCCATTGTGCTCAGAACCCGCACCACAAGGTTCTAGATCCTGACACACCGCATTCTAGAATGCAGTATCCAAGGCAACCGTATCCTTGGATACCTT
Organism: Desmodus rotundus; assembly: GCF_022682495.2. NCBI lineage: Eukaryota > Metazoa > Chordata > Mammalia > Chiroptera > Phyllostomidae > Desmodus > Desmodus rotundus. Next base: position 31,833 of record NW_026527391.1, on the reverse strand, counting down.
ATCCTAGGAAACCGCTTATCTCAGGAGGCCGTTGTGCTCAGAACCCGCACCACAAGATTCTAGATCCTGACACACCGCATTCTAGAATGCAGTAACCAAGGCAACCGTATCCTTGGAAACCGTATCCTAGGAAACGGCTTACTCTGGAGGCCATTGTGCTCAGAACCCGCACCACAAGATTCTAGATCCTGACACACCGCATTCTAGAATGCAGTAACCAAGGCAACCGTATCCTTGGAAACCGTATCCTAGGAAACGGCTTACTCTGGAGGCCATTGTGCTCAGAACCCGCACCACAAGGTTCTAGATCCTGACACACCGCATTCTAGAATGCAGTATCCAAGGCAACCGTATCCTTGGATACCTTATCCTAGGAAACCGCTTATCTCAGGAGGCCGTTGTGCTCAGAACCCGCACCACAAGATTCTAGATCCTGACACACCGCATTCTAGAATGCAGTAACCAAGGCAACCGTATCCTTGGAAACCGTATCCTAGGAAACCGCTTATCTCAGGAGGCTATTGTGCTCAGAACCCGCACCACAAGATTCTAGATCCTCACACACCGCATTCTAGAATGCAGTATCCAAGGCAACCATATCCTTGCAAACCGTATCCTAGGAAACCGCTTATCTCAGGAAGCCATCGTGCTCAGAACCCGCACCACAAGATTCTAGATCCTGACACACCGCATTCTAGAATGCAGTAACCAAGGCAACCGTATCCTTGGAAACCGTATCCTAGGAAACGGCTTACTCTAGAGGCCATTGTGCTCAGAACCCGCACCACAAGATTCCAGATCCTGACACACCGTATTCTAGAATGCAGTATCCAAGGCAACCGTATCTTTGGAAACCTTATCCTAGGAAACCGCTTATCTCCGGAGGCCATTGTGCTCAGAACCCGCACCACAAGATTCTAGATCCTGACACACCGCATTCTAGAATGCAGTAACCAAGGCAACCGTATCCTTGGAAACCGTATCCTAGGAAACCGCTTATCTCAGGAGGCCATTGTGCTCAGAACCCGCACCACAAGATTCTAGATCCTGACACACCGCATTCTAGAATGCAGTAACCAAGGCAACCGTATCCTTGGAAACCGTATCCTAGGAAACGGCTTACTCTGGAGGCCATTGTGCTCAGAACCCGCACCACAAGGTTCTAGATCCTGACACACCGCATTCTAGAATGCAGTATCCAAGGCAACCGTATCCTTGGATACCTTATCCTAGGAAACCGCTTATCTCAGGAGGCCGTTGTGCTCAGAACCCGCACCACAAGATTCTAGATCCTGACACACCGCATTCTAGAATGCAGTAACCAAGGCAACCGTATCCTTGGAAACCGTATCCTAGGAAACGGCTTACTCTGGAGGCCATTGTGCTCAGAACCCGCACCACAAGGTTCTAGATCCTGACACACCGCATTCTAGAATGCAGTATCCAAGGCAACCGTATCCTTGGATACCTTATCCTAGGAAACCGCTTATCTCAGGAGGCCGTTGTGCTCAGAACCCGCACCACAAGATTCTAGATCCTGACACACCGCATTCTAGAATGCAGTAACCAAGGCAACCGTATCCTTGGAAACCGTATCCTAGGAAACGGCTTACTCTGGAGGCCATTGTGCTCAGAACCCGCACCACAAGGTTCTAGATCCTGACACACCGCATTCTAGAATGCAGTATCCAAGGCAACCGTATCCTTGGATACCTTATCCTAGGAAACCGCTTATCTCAGGAGGCCGTTGTGCTCAGAACCCGCACCACAAGATTCTAGATCCTGACACACCGCATTCTAGAATGCAGTAACCAAGGCAACCGTATCCTTGGAAACCGTATCCTAGGAAACCGCTTATCTCAGGAGGCTATTGTGCTCAGAACCCGCACCACAAGATTCTAGATCCTCACACACCGCATTCTAGAATGCAGTATCCAAGGCAACCATATCCTTGCAAACCGTATCCTAGGAAACCGCTTATCTCAGGAAGCCATCGTGCTCAGAACCCGCACCACAAGATTCTAGATCCTGACACACCGCATTCTAGAATGCAGTAACCAAGGCAACCGTATCCTTGGATACCTTATCCTAGGAAACCGCTTATCTCAGGAGGCCGTTGTGCTCAGAACCCGCACCACAAGATTCTAGATCCTGACACACCGCATTCTAGAATGCAGTAACCAAGGCAACCGTATCCTTGGAAACCGTATCCTAGGAAACGGCTTACTCTGGAGGCCATTGTGCTCAGAACCCGCACCACAAGGTTCTAGATCCTGACACACCGCATTCTAGAATGCAGTATCCAAGGCAACCGTATCCTTGGATACCTTATCCTAGGAAACCGCTTATCTCAGGAGGCCGTTGTGCTCAGAACCCGCACCACAAGATTCTAGATCCTGACACACCGCATTCTAGAATGCAGTAACCAAGGCAACCGTATCCTTGGAAACCGTATCCTAGGAAACCGCTTATCTCAGGAGGCTATTGTGCTCAGAACCCGCACCACAAGATTCTAGATCCTCACACACCGCATTCTAGAATGCAGTATCCAAGGCAACCATATCCTTGCAAACCGTATCCTAGGAAACCGCTTATCTCAGGAAGCCATTGTGCTCAGAACCCGCACCACAAGGTTCTAGATCCTGACACACCGCATTCTAGAATGCAGTATCCAAGGCAACCGTATCCTTGGATACCTTATCCTAGGAAACCGCTTATCTCAGGAGGCCGTTGTGCTCAGAACCCGCACCACAAGATTCTAGATCCTGACACACCGCATTCTAGAATGCAGTAACCAAGGCAACCGTATCCTTGGAAACCGTATCCTAGGAAACGGCTTACTCTGGAGGCCATTGTGCTCAGAACCCGCACCACAAGGTTCTAGATCCTGACACACCGCATTCTAGAATGCAGTATCCAAGGCAACCGTATCCTTGGATACCTTATCCTAGGAAACCGCTTATCTCAGGAGGCCGTTGTGCTCAGAACCCGCACCACAAGATTCTAGATCCTGACACACCGCATTCTAGAATGCAGTAACCAAGGCAACCGTATCCTTGGAAACCGTATCCTAGGAAACCGCTTATCTCAGGAGGCTATTGTGCTCAGAACCCGCACCACAAGATTCTAGATCCTCACACACCGCATTCTAGAATGCAGTATCCAAGGCAACCATATCCTTGCAAACCGTATCCTAGGAAACCGCTTATCTCAGGAAGCCATCGTGCTCAGAACCCGCACCACAAGATTCTAGATCCTGACACACCGCATTCTAGAATGCAGTAACCAAGGCAACCGTATCCTTGGAAACCGTATCCTAGGAAACGGCTTACTCTAGAGGCCATTGTGCTCAGAACCCGCACCACAAGATTCCAGATCCTGACACACCGTATTCTAGAATGCAGTATCCAAGGCAACCGTATCTTTGGAAACCTTATCCTAGGAAACCGCTTATCTCCGGAGGCCATTGTGCTCAGAACCCGCACCACAAGATTCTAGATCCTGACACACCGCATTCTAGAATGCAGTAACCAAGGCAACCGTATCCTTGGAAACCGTATCCTAGGAAACCGCTTATCTCAGGAGGCCATTGTGCTCAGAACCCGCACCACAAGATTCTAGATCCTGACACACCGCATTCTAGAATGCAGTAACCAAGGCAACCGTATCCTTGGAAACCGTATCCTAGGAAACCGCTTATCTCAGGAGGCTATTGTGCTCAGAACCCGCACCACAAGATTCTAGATCCTCACACACCGCATTCTAGAATGCAGTAACCAAGGCAACCGTATCCTTGGAAACCGTATCCTAGGAAACCGCTTATCTCAGGAGGCCATTGTGCTCAGAACCCGCACCACAAGGTTCTAGATCCTGACACACCGCATTCTAGAATGCAGTATCCAAGGCAACCGTATCCTTGGATACCTTATCCTAGGAAACCGCTTATCTCAGGAGGCCGTTGTGCTCAGAACCCGCACCACAAGATTCTAGATCCTGACACACCGCATTCTAGAATGCAGTAACCAAGGCAACCGTATCCTTGGAAACCGTATCCTAGGAAACGGCTTACTCTGGAGGCCATTGTGCTCAGAACCCGCACCACAAGGTTCTAGATCCTGACACACCGCATTCTAGAATGCAGTATCCAAGGCAACCGTATCCTTGGATACCTTATCCTAGGAAACCGCTTATCTCAGGAGGCCGTTGTGCTCAGAACCCGCACCACAAGATTCTAGATCCTGACACACCGCATTCTAGAATGCAGTAACCAAGGCAACCGTATCCTTGGAAACCGTATCCTAGGAAACCGCTTATCTCAGGAGGCTATTGTGCTCAGAACCCGCACCACAAGATTCTAGATCCTCACACACCGCATTCTAGAATGCAGTAACCAAGGCAACCGTATCCTTGGAAACCGTATCCTAGGAAACCGCTTATCTCAGGAGGCCATTGTGCTCAGAACCCGCACCACAAGGTTCTAGATCCTGACACACCGCATTCTAGAATGCAGTATCCAAGGCAACCGTATCCTTGGAAACCGTATCCTAGGAAACGGCTTACTCTGGAGGCCATTGTGCTCAGAACCCGCACCACAAGGTTCTAGATCCTGACACACCGCATTCTAGAATGCAGTATCCAAGGCAACCGTATCCTTGGATACCTTATCCTAGGAAACCGCTTATCTCAGGAGGCCGTTGTGCTCAGAACCCGCACCACAAGATTCTAGATCCTGACACACCGCATTCTAGAATGCAGTAACCAAGGCAACCGTATCCTTGGAAACCGTATCCTAGGAAACGGCTTACTCTGGAGGCCATTGTGCTCAGAACCCGCACCACAAGGTTCTAGATCCTGACACACCGCATTCTAGAATGCAGTATCCAAGGCAACCGTATCCTTGGATACCTTATCCTAGGAAACCGCTTATCTCAGGAGGCCGTTGTGCTCAGAACCCGCACCACAAGATTCTAGATCCTGACACACCGCATTCTAGAATGCAGTAACCAAGGCAACCGTATCCTTGGAAACCGTATCCTAGGAAACCGCTTATCTCAGGAGGCTATTGTGCTCAGAACCCGCACCACAAGATTCTAGATCCTCACACACCGCATTCTAGAATGCAGTATCCAAGGCAACCATATCCTTGCAAACCGTATCCTAGGAAACCGCTTATCTCAGGAAGCCATCGTGCTCAGAACCCGCACCACAAGATTCTAGATCCTGACACACCGCATTCTAGAATGCAGTAACCAAGGCAACCGTATCCTTGGATACCTTATCCTAGGAAACCGCTTATCTCAGGAGGCCGTTGTGCTCAGAACCCGCACCACAAGATTCTAGATCCTGACACACCGCATTCTAGAATGCAGTAACCAAGGCAACCGTATCCTTGGAAACCGTATCCTAGGAAACGGCTTACTCTGGAGGCCATTGTGCTCAGAACCCGCACCACAAGGTTCTAGATCCTGACACACCGCATTCTAGAATGCAGTATCCAAGGCAACCGTATCCTTGGATACCTTATCCTAGGAAACCGCTTATCTCAGGAGGCCGTTGTGCTCAGAACCCGCACCACAAGATTCTAGATCCTGACACACCGCATTCTAGAATGCAGTAACCAAGGCAACCGTATCCTTGGAAACCGTATCCTAGGAAACCGCTTATCTCAGGAGGCTATTGTGCTCAGAACCCGCACCACAAGATTCTAGATCCTCACACACCGCATTCTAGAATGCAGTATCCAAGGCAACCATATCCTTGCAAACCGTATCCTAGGAAACCGCTTATCTCAGGAAGCCATCGTGCTCAGAACCCGCACCACAAGATTCTAGATCCTGACACACCGCATTCTAGAATGCAGTAACCAAGGCAACCGTATCCTTGGAAACCGTATCCTAGGAAACGGCTTACTCTAGAGGCCATTGTGCTCAGAACCCGCACCACAAGATTCCAGATCCTGACACACCGTATTCTAGAATGCAGTATCCAAGGCAACCGTATCTTTGGAAACCTTATCCTAGGAAACCGCTTATCTCCGGAGGCCATTGTGCTCAGAACCCGCACCACAAGATTCTAGATCCTGACACACCGCATTCTAGAATGCAGTAACCAAGGCAACCGTATCCTTGGAAACCGTATCCTAGGAAACCGCTTATCTCAGGAGGCCATTGTGCTCAGAACCCGCACCACAAGATTCTAGATCCTGACACACCGCATTCTAGAATGCAGTAACCAAGGCAACCGTATCCTTGGAAACCGTATCCTAGGAAACGGCTTACTCTGGAGGCCATTGTGCTCAGAACCCGCACCACAAGGTTCTAGATCCTGACACACCGCATTCTAGAATGCAGTATCCAAGGCAACCGTATCCTTGGATACCTTATCCTAGGAAACCGCTTATCTCAGGAGGCCGTTGTGCTCAGAACCCGCACCACAAGATTCTAGATCCTGACACACCGCATTCTAGAATGCAGTAACCAAGGCAACCGTATCCTTGGAAACCGTATCCTAGGAAACGGCTTACTCTGGAGGCCATTGTGCTCAGAACCCGCACCACAAGGTTCTAGATCCTGACACACCGCATTCTAGAATGCAGTATCCAAGGCAACCGTATCCTTGGATACCTTATCCTAGGAAACCGCTTATCTCAGGAGGCCGTTGTGCTCAGAACCCGCACCACAAGATTCTAGATCCTGACACACCGCATTCTAGAATGCAGTAACCAAGGCAACCGTATCCTTGGAAACCGTATCCTAGGAAACGGCTTACTCTGGAGGCCATTGTGCTCAGAACCCGCACCACAAGGTTCTAGATCCTGACACACCGCATTCTAGAATGCAGTATCCAAGGCAACCGTATCCTTGGATACCTTATCCTAGGAAACCGCTTATCTCAGGAGGCCGTTGTGCTCAGAACCCGCACCACAAGATTCTAGATCCTGACACACCGCATTCTAGAATGCAGTAACCAAGGCAACCGTATCCTTGGAAACCGTATCCTAGGAAACCGCTTATCTCAGGAGGCTATTGTGCTCAGAACCCGCACCACAAGATTCTAGATCCTCACACACCGCATTCTAGAATGCAGTATCCAAGGCAACCATATCCTTGCAAACCGTATCCTAGGAAACCGCTTATCTCAGGAAGCCATCGTGCTCAGAACCCGCACCACAAGATTCTAGATCCTGACACACCGCATTCTAGAATGCAGTAACCAAGGCAACCGTATCCTTGGATACCTTATCCTAGGAAACCGCTTATCTCAGGAGGCCGTTGTGCTCAGAACCCGCACCACAAGATTCTAGATCCTGACACACCGCATTCTAGAATGCAGTAACCAAGGCAACCGTATCCTTGGAAACCGTATCCTAGGAAACGGCTTACTCTGGAGGCCATTGTGCTCAGAACCCGCACCACAAGGTTCTAGATCCTGACACACCGCATTCTAGAATGCAGTATCCAAGGCAACCGTATCCTTGGATACCTTATCCTAGGAAACCGCTTATCTCAGGAGGCCGTTGTGCTCAGAACCCGCACCACAAGATTCTAGATCCTGACACACCGCATTCTAGAATGCAGTAACCAAGGCAACCGTATCCTTGGAAACCGTATCCTAGGAAACGGCTTACTCTGGAGGCCATTGTGCTCAGAACCCGCACCACAAGGTTCTAGATCCTGACACACCGCATTCTAGAATGCAGTATCCAAGGCAACCGTATCCTTGGATACCTTATCCTAGGAAACCGCTTATCTCAGGAGGCCGTTGTGCTCAGAACCCGCACCACAAGATTCTAGATCCTGACACACCGCATTCTAGAATGCAGTAACCAAGGCAACCGTATCCTTGGAAACCGTATCCTAGGAAACGGCTTACTCTGGAGGCCATTGTGCTCAGAACCCGCACCACAAGGTTCTAGATCCTGACACACCGCATTCTAGAATGCAGTATCCAAGGCAACCGTATCCTTGGATACCTTATCCTAGGAAACCGCTTATCTCAGGAGGCCGTTGTGCTCAGAACCCGCACCACAAGATTCTAGATCCTGACACACCGCATTCTAGAATGCAGTAACCAAGGCAACCGTATCCTTGGAAACCGTATCCTAGGAAACCGCTTATCTCAGGAGGCTATTGTGCTCAGAACCCGCACCACAAGATTCTAGATCCTCACACACCGCATTCTAGAATGCAGTATCCAAGGCAACCATATCCTTGCAAACCGTATCCTAGGAAACCGCTTATCTCAGGAAGCCATCGTGCTCAGAACCCGCACCACAAGATTCTAGATCCTGACACACCGCATTCTAGAATGCAGTAACCAAGGCAACCGTATCCTTGGATACCTTATCCTAGGAAACCGCTTATCTCAGGAGGCCGTTGTGCTCAGAACCCGCACCACAAGATTCTAGATCCTGACACACCGCATTCTAGAATGCAGTAACCAAGGCAACCGTATCCTTGGAAACCGTATCCTAGGAAACGGCTTACTCTGGAGGCCATTGTGCTCAGAACCCGCACCACAAGGTTCTAGATCCTGACACACCGCATTCTAGAATGCAGTATCCAAGGCAACCGTATCCTTGGATACCTTATCCTAGGAAACCGCTTATCTCAGGAGGCCGTTGTGCTCAGAACCCGCACCACAAGATTCTAGATCCTGACACACCGCATTCTAGAATGCAGTAACCAAGGCAACCGTATCCTTGGAAACCGTATCCTAGGAAACGGCTTACTCTGGAGGCCATTGTGCTCAGAACCCGCACCACAAGGTTCTAGATCCTGACACACCGCATTCTAGAATGCAGTATCCAAGGCAACCGTATCCTTGGATACCTTATCCTAGGAAACCGCTTATCTCAGGAGGCCGTTGTGCTCAGAACCCGCACCACAAGATTCTAGATCCTGACACACCGCATTCTAGAATGCAGTAACCAAGGCAACCGTATCCTTGGAAACCGTATCCTAGGAAACCGCTTATCTCAGGAGGCTATTGTGCTCAGAACCCGCACCACAAGATTCTAGATCCTCACACACCGCATTCTAGAATGCAGTATCCAAGGCAACCATATCCTTGCAAACCGTATCCTAGGAAACCGCTTATCTCAGGAAGCCATCGTGCTCAGAACCCGCACCACAAGATTCTAGATCCTGACACACCGCATTCTAGAATGCAGTAACCAAGGCAACCGTATCCTTGGAAACCGTATCCTAGGAAACGGCTTACTCTAGAGGCCATTGTGCTCAGAACCCGCACCACAAGATTCCAGATCCTGACACACCGTATTCTAGAATGCAGTATCCAAGGCAACCGTATCTTTGGAAACCTTATCCTAGGAAACCGCTTATCTCCGGAGGCCATTGTGCTCAGAACCCGCACCACAAGATTCTAGATCCTGACACACCGCATTCTAGAATGCAGTAACCAAGGCAACCGTATCCTTGGAAACCGTATCCTAGGAAACCGCTTATCTCAGGAGGCCATTGTGCTCAGAACCCGCACCACAAGATTCTAGATCCTGACACACCGCATTCTAGAATGCAGTAACCAAGGCAACCGTATCCTTGGAAACCGTATCCTAGGAAACGGCTTACTCTGGAGGCCATTGTGCTCAGAACCCGCACCACAAGGTTCTAGATCCTGACACACCGCATTCTAGAATGCAGTATCCAAGGCAACCGTATCCTTGGATACCTTATCCTAGGAAACCGCTTATCTCAGGAGGCCGTTGTGCTCAGAACCCGCACCACAAGATTCTAGATCCTGACACACCGCATTCTAGAATGCAGTAACCAAGGCAACCGTATCCTTGGAAACCGTATCCTAGGAAACGGCTTACTCTGGAGGCCATTGTGCTCAGAACCCGCACCACAAGGTTCTAGATCCTGACACACCGCATTCTAGAATGCAGTATCCAAGGCAACCGTATCCTTGGATACCTTATCCTAGGAAACCGCTTATCTCAGGAGGCCGTTGTGCTCAGAACCCGCACCACAAGATTCTAGATCCTGACACACCGCATTCTAGAATGCAGTAACCAAGGCAACCGTATCCTTGGAAACCGTATCCTAGGAAACGGCTTACTCTGGAGGCCATTGTGCTCAGAACCCGCACCACAAGGTTCTAGATCCTGACACACCGCATTCTAGAATGCAGTATCCAAGGCAACCGTATCCTTGGATACCTTATCCTAGGAAACCGCTTATCTCAGGAGGCCGTTGTGCTCAGAACCCGCACCACAAGATTCTAGATCCTGACACACCGCATTCTAGAATGCAGTAACCAAGGCAACCGTATCCTTGGAAACCGTATCCTAGGAAACCGCTTATCTCAGGAGGCTATTGTGCTCAGAACCCGCACCACAAGATTCTAGATCCTCACACACCGCATTCTAGAATGCAGTATCCAAGGCAACCATATCCTTGCAAACCGTATCCTAGGAAACCGCTTATCTCAGGAAGCCATCGTGCTCAGAACCCGCACCACAAGATTCTAGATCCTGACACACCGCATTCTAGAATGCAGTAACCAAGGCAACCGTATCCTTGGATACCTTATCCTAGGAAACCGCTTATCTCAGGAGGCCGTTGTGCTCAGAACCCGCACCACAAGATTCTAGATCCTGACACACCGCATTCTAGAATGCAGTAACCAAGGCAACCGTATCCTTGGAAACCGTATCCTAGGAAACGGCTTACTCTGGAGGCCATTGTGCTCAGAACCCGCACCACAAGGTTCTAGATCCTGACACACCGCATTCTAGAATGCAGTATCCAAGGCAACCGTATCCTTGGATACCTTATCCTAGGAAACCGCTTATCTCAGGAGGCCGTTGTGCTCAGAACCCGCACCACAAGATTCTAGATCCTGACACACCGCATTCTAGAATGCAGTAACCAAGGCAACCGTATCCTTGGAAACCGTATCCTAGGAAACCGCTTATCTCAGGAGGCTATTGTGCTCAGAACCCGCACCACAAGATTCTAGATCCTCACACACCGCATTCTAGAATGCAGTAACCAAGGCAACCGTATCCTTGGAAACCGTATCCTAGGAAACCGCTTATCTCAGGAGGCCATTGTGCTCAGAACCCGCACCACAAGGTTCTAGATCCTGACACACCGCATTCTAGAATGCAGTAACCAAGGCAACCGTATCCTTGGAAACCGTATCCTAGGAAACCGCTTATCTCAGGAGGCCATTGTGCTCAGAACCCGCACCACAAGGTTCTAGATCCTGACACACCGCATTCTAGAATGCAGTATCCAAGGCAACCATATCCTTGCAAACCGTATCCTAGGAAACCGCTTATCTCAGGAAGCCATCGTGCTCAGAACCCGCACCACAAGATTCTAGATCCTGACACACCGCATTCTAGAATGCAGTAACCAAGGCAACCGTATCCTTGGAAACCGTATCCTAGGAAACGGCTTACTCTAGAGGCCATTGTGCTCAGAACCCGCACCACAAGATTCCAGATCCTGACACACCGTATTCTAGAATGCAGTATCCAAGGCAACCGTATCTTTGGAAACCTTATCCTAGGAAACCGCTTATCTCCGGAGGCCATTGTGCTCAGAACCCGCACCACAAGATTCTAGATCCTGACACACCGCATTCTAGAATGCAGTAACCAAGGCAACCGTATCCTTGGAAACCGTATCCTAGGAAACCGCTTATCTCAGGAGGCCATTGTGCTCAGAACCCGCACCACAAGATTCTAGATCCTGACACACCGCATTCTAGAATGCAGTAACCAAGGCAACCGTATCCTTGGAAACCGTATCCTAGGAAACGGCTTACTCTGGAGGCCATTGTGCTCAGAACCCGCACCACAAGGTTCTAGATCCTGACACACCGCATTCTAGAATGCAGTATCCAAGGCAACCGTATCCTTGGATACCTTATCCTAGGAAACCGCTTATCTCAGGAGGCCGTTGTGCTCAGAACCCGCACCACAAGATTCTAGATCCTGACACACCGCATTCTAGAATGCAGTAACCAAGGCAACCGTATCCTTGGAAACCGTATCCTAGGAAACGGCTTACTCTGGAGGCCATTGTGCTCAGAACCCGCACCACAAGGTTCTAGATCCTGACACACCGCATTCTAGAATGCAGTATCCAAGGCAACCGTATCCTTGGATACCTTATCCTAGGAAACCGCTTATCTCAGGAGGCCGTTGTGCTCAGAACCCGCACCACAAGATTCTAGATCCTGACACACCGCATTCTAGAATGCAGTAACCAAGGCAACCGTATCCTTGGAAACCGTATCCTAGGAAACGGCTTACTCTGGAGGCCATTGTGCTCAGAACCCGCACCACAAGGTTCTAGATCCTGACACACCGCATTCTAGAATGCAGTATCCAAGGCAACCGTATCCTTGGATACCTTATCCTAGGAAACCGCTTATCTCAGGAGGCCGTTGTGCTCAGAACCCGCACCACAAGATTCTAGATCCTGACACACCGCATTCTAGAATGCAGTAACCAAGGCAACCGTATCCTTGGAAACCGTATCCTAGGAAACCGCTTATCTCAGGAGGCTATTGTGCTCAGAACCCGCACCACAAGATTCTAGATCCTCACACACCGCATTCTAGAATGCAGTATCCAAGGCAACCATATCCTTGCAAACCGTATCCTAGGAAACCGCTTATCTCAGGAAGCCATCGTGCTCAGAACCCGCACCACAAGATTCTAGATCCTGACACACCGCATTCTAGAATGCAGTAACCAAGGCAACCGTATCCTTGGATACCTTATCCTAGGAAACCGCTTATCTCAGGAGGCCGTTGTGCTCAGAACCCGCACCACAAGATTCTAGATCCTGACACACCGCATTCTAGAATGCAGTAACCAAGGCAACCGTATCCTTGGAAACCGTATCCTAGGAAACGGCTTACTCTGGAGGCCATTGTGCTCAGAACCCGCACCACAAGGTTCTAGATCCTGACACACCGCATTCTAGAATGCAGTATCCAAGGCAACCGTATCCTTGGATACCTTATCCTAGGAAACCGCTTATCTCAGGAGGCCGTTGTGCTCAGAACCCGCACCACAAGATTCTAGATCCTGACACACCGCATTCTAGAATGCAGTAACCAAGGCAACCGTATCCTTGGAAACCGTATCCTAGGAAACCGCTTATCTCAGGAGGCTATTGTGCTCAGAACCCGCACCACAAGATTCTAGATCCTCACACACCGCATTCTAGAATGCAGTAACCAAGGCAACCGTATCCTTGGAAACCGTATCCTAGGAAACCGCTTATCTCAGGAGGCCATTGTGCTCAGAACCCGCACCACAAGGTTCTAGATCCTGACACACCGCATTCTAGAATGCAGTATCCAAGGCAACCGTATCCTTGGATACCTTATCCTAGGAAACCGCTTATCTCAGGAGGCCGTTGTGCTCAGAACCCGCACCACAAGATTCTAGATCCTGACACACCGCATTCTAGAATGCAGTAACCAAGGCAACCGTATCCTTGGAAACCGTATCCTAGGAAACGGCTTACTCTGGAGGCCATTGTGCTCAGAACCCGCACCACAAGGTTCTAGATCCTGACACACCGCATTCTAGAATGCAGTATCCAAGGCAACCGTATCCTTGGATACCTTATCCTAGGAAACCGCTTATCTCAGGAGGCCGTTGTGCTCAGAACCCGCACCACAAGATTCTAGATCCTGACACACCGCATTCTAGAATGCAGTAACCAAGGCAACCGTATCCTTGGAAACCGTATCCTAGGAAACGGCTTACTCTGGAGGCCATTGTGCTCAGAACCCGCACCACAAGGTTCTAGATCCTGACACACCGCATTCTAGAATGCAGTATCCAAGGCAACCGTATCCTTGGATACCTTATCCTAGGAAACCGCTTATCTCAGGAGGCCGTTGTGCTCAGAACCCGCACCACAAGATTCTAGATCCTGACACACCGCATTCTAGAATGCAGTAACCAAGGCAACCGTATCCTTGGAAACCGTATCCTAGGAAACCGCTTATCTCAGGAGGCTATTGTGCTCAGAACCCGCACCACAAGATTCTAGATCCTCACACACCGCATTCTAGAATGCAGTATCCAAGGCAACCATATCCTTGCAAACCGTATCCTAGGAAACCGCTTATCTCAGGAAGCCATCGTGCTCAGAACCCGCACCACAAGATTCTAGATCCTGACACACCGCATTCTAGAATGCAGTAACCAAGGCAACCGTATCCTTGGATACCTTATCCTAGGAAACCGCTTATCTCAGGAGGCCGTTGTGCTCAGAACCCGCACCACAAGATTCTAGATCCTGACACACCGCATTCTAGAATGCAGTAACCAAGGCAACCGTATCCTTGGAAACCGTATCCTAGGAAACGGCTTACTCTGGAGGCCATTGTGCTCAGAACCCGCACCACAAGGTTCTAGATCCTGACACACCGCATTCTAGAATGCAGTATCCAAGGCAACCGTATCCTTGGATACCTTATCCTAGGAAACCGCTTATCTCAGGAGGCCGTTGTGCTCAGAACCCGCACCACAAGATTCTAGATCCTGACACACCGCATTCTAGAATGCAGTAACCAAGGCAACCGTATCCTTGGAAACCGTATCCTAGGAAACCGCTTATCTCAGGAGGCTATTGTGCTCAGAACCCGCACCACAAGATTCTAGATCCTCACACACCGCATTCTAGAATGCAGTAACCAAGGCAACCGTATCCTTGGAAACCGTATCCTAGGAAACCGCTTATCTCAGGAGGCCATTGTGCTCAGAACCCGCACCACAAGGTTCTAGATCCTGACACACCGCATTCTAGAATGCAGTATCCAAGGCAACCGTATCCTTGGATACCTTATCCTAGGAAACCGCTTATCTCAGGAGGCCGTTGTGCTCAGAACCCGCACCACAAGATTCTAGATCCTGACACACCGCATTCTAGAATGCAGTAACCAAGGCAACCGTATCCTTGGAAACCGTATCCTAGGAAACGGCTTACTCTGGAGGCCATTGTGCTCAGAACCCGCACCACAAGGTTCTAGATCCTGACACACCGCATTCTAGAATGCAGTATCCAAGGCAACCGTATCCTTGGATACCTTATCCTAGGAAACCGCTTATCTCAGGAGGCCGTTGTGCTCAGAACCCGCACCACAAGATTCTAGATCCTGACACACCGCATTCTAGAATGCAGTAACCAAGGCAACCGTATCCTTGGAAACCGTATCCTAGGAAACGGCTTACTCTGGAGGCCATTGTGCTCAGAACCCGCACCACAAGGTTCTAGATCCTGACACACCGCATTCTAGAATGCAGTATCCAAGGCAACCGTATCCTTGGATACCTTATCCTAGGAAACCGCTTATCTCAGGAGGCCGTTGTGCTCAGAACCCGCACCACAAGATTCTAGATCCTGACACACCGCATTCTAGAATGCAGTAACCAAGGCAACCGTATCCTTGGAAACCGTATCCTAGGAAACCGCTTATCTCAGGAGGCTATTGTGCTCAGAACCCGCACCACAAGATTCTAGATCCTCACACACCGCATTCTAGAATGCAGTATCCAAGGCAACCATATCCTTGCAAACCGTATCCTAGGAAACCGCTTATCTCAGGAAGCCATTGTGCTCAGAACCCGCACCACAAGGTTCTAGATCCTGACACACCGCATTCTAGAATGCAGTATCCAAGGCAACCGTATCCTTGGATACCTTATCCTAGGAAACCGCTTATCTCAGGAGGCCGTTGTGCTCAGAACCCGCACCACAAGATTCTAGATCCTGACACACCGCATTCTAGAATGCAGTAACCAAGGCAACCGTATCCTTGGAAACCGTATCCTAGGAAACGGCTTACTCTGGAGGCCATTGTGCTCAGAACCCGCACCACAAGGTTCTAGATCCTGACACACCGCATTCTAGAATGCAGTATCCAAGGCAACCGTATCCTTGGATACCTTATCCTAGGAAACCGCTTATCTCAGGAGGCCGTTGTGCTCAGAACCCGCACCACAAGATTCTAGATCCTGACACACCGCATTCTAGAATGCAGTAACCAAGGCAACCGTATCCTTGGAAACCGTATCCTAGGAAACCGCTTATCTCAGGAGGCTATTGTGCTCAGAACCCGCACCACAAGATTCTAGATCCTCACACACCGCATTCTAGAATGCAGTATCCAAGGCAACCATATCCTTGCAAACCGTATCCTAGGAAACCGCTTATCTCAGGAAGCCATCGTGCTCAGAACCCGCACCACAAGATTCTAGATCCTGACACACCGCATTCTAGAATGCAGTAACCAAGGCAACCGTATCCTTGGAAACCGTATCCTAGGAAACGGCTTACTCTAGAGGCCATTGTGCTCAGAACCCGCACCACAAGATTCCAGATCCTGACACACCGTATTCTAGAATGCAGTATCCAAGGCAACCGTATCTTTGGAAACCTTATCCTAGGAAACCGCTTATCTCCGGAGGCCATTGTGCTCAGAACCCGCACCACAAGATTCTAGATCCTGACACACCGCATTCTAGAATGCAGTAACCAAGGCAACCGTATCCTTGGAAACCGTATCCTAGGAAACCGCTTATCTCAGGAGGCCATTGTGCTCAGAACCCGCACCACAAGATTCTAGATCCTGACACACCGCATTCTAGAATGCAGTAACCAAGGCAACCGTATCCTTGGAAACCGTATCCTAGGAAACCGCTTATCTCAGGAGGCTATTGTGCTCAGAACCCGCACCACAAGATTCTAGATCCTCACACACCGCATTCTAGAATGCAGTAACCAAGGCAACCGTATCCTTGGAAACCGTATCCTAGGAAACCGCTTATCTCAGGAGGCCATTGTGCTCAGAACCCGCACCACAAGGTTCTAGATCCTGACACACCGCATTCTAGAATGCAGTATCCAAGGCAACCGTATCCTTGGATACCTTATCCTAGGAAACCGCTTATCTCAGGAGGCCGTTGTGCTCAGAACCCGCACCACAAGATTCTAGATCCTGACACACCGCATTCTAGAATGCAGTAACCAAGGCAACCGTATCCTTGGAAACCGTATCCTAGGAAACGGCTTACTCTGGAGGCCATTGTGCTCAGAACCCGCACCACAAGGTTCTAGATCCTGACACACCGCATTCTAGAATGCAGTATCCAAGGCAACCGTATCCTTGGATACCTTATCCTAGGAAACCGCTTATCTCAGGAGGCCGTTGTGCTCAGAACCCGCACCACAAGATTCTAGATCCTGACACACCGCATTCTAGAATGCAGTAACCAAGGCAACCGTATCCTTGGAAACCGTATCCTAGGAAACCGCTTATCTCAGGAGGCTATTGTGCTCAGAACCCGCACCACAAGATTCTAGATCCTCACACACCGCATTCTAGAATGCAGTAACCAAGGCAACCGTATCCTTGGAAACCGTATCCTAGGAAACCGCTTATCTCAGGAGGCCATTGTGCTCAGAACCCGCACCACAAGGTTCTAGATCCTGACACACCGCATTCTAGAATGCAGTATCCAAGGCAACCGTATCCTTGGAAACCGTATCCTAGGAAACGGCTTACTCTGGAGGCCATTGTGCTCAGAACCCGCACCACAAGGTTCTAGATCCTGACACACCGCATTCTAGAATGCAGTATCCAAGGCAACCGTATCCTTGGATACCTTATCCTAGGAAACCGCTTATCTCAGGAGGCCGTTGTGCTCAGAACCCGCACCACAAGGTTCTAGATCCTGACACACCGCATTCTAGAATGCAGTAACCAAGGCAACCGTATCCTTGGAAACCGTATCCTAGGAAACGGCTTACTCTGGAGGCCATTGTGCTCAGAACCCGCACCACAAGGTTCTAGATCCTGACACACCGCATTCTAGAATGCAGTATCCAAGGCAACCGTATCCTTGGATACCTTATCCTAGGAAACCGCTTATCTCAGGAGGCCGTTGTGCTCAGAACCCGCACCACAAGATTCTAGATCCTGACACACCGCATTCTAGAATGCAGTAACCAAGGCAACCGTATCCTTGGAAACCGTATCCTAGGAAACGGCTTACTCTGGAGGCCATTGTGCTCAGAACCCGCACCACAAGGTTCTAGATCCTGACACACCGCATTCTAGAATGCAGTATCCAAGGCAACCGTATCCTTGGATACCTTATCCTAGGAAACCGCTTATCTCAGGAGGCCGTTGTGCTCAGAACCCGCACCACAAGATTCTAGATCCTGACACACCGCATTCTAGAATGCAGTAACCAAGGCAACCGTATCCTTGGAAACCGTATCCTAGGAAACCGCTTATCTCAGGAGGCTATTGTGCTCAGAACCCGCACCACAAGATTCTAGATCCTCACACACCGCATTCTAGAATGCAGTATCCAAGGCAACCATATCCTTGCAAACCGTATCCTAGGAAACCGCTTATCTCAGGAAGCCATTGTGCTCAGAACCCGCACCACAAGGTTCTAGATCCTGACACACCGCATTCTAGAATGCAGTATCCAAGGCAACCGTATCCTTGGATACCTTATCCTAGGAAACCGCTTATCTCAGGAGGCCGTTGTGCTCAGAACCCGCACCACAAGATTCTAGATCCTGACACACCGCATTCTAGAATGCAGTAACCAAGGCAACCGTATCCTTGGAAACCGTATCCTAGGAAACGGCTTACTCTGGAGGCCATTGTGCTCAGAACCCGCACCACAAGGTTCTAGATCCTGACACACCGCATTCTAGAATGCAGTATCCAAGGCAACCGTATCCTTGGATACCTTATCCTAGGAAACCGCTTATCTCAGGAGGCCGTTGTGCTCAGAACCCGCACCACAAGATTCTAGATCCTGACACACCGCATTCTAGAATGCAGTAACCAAGGCAACCGTATCCTTGGAAACCGTATCCTAGGAAACCGCTTATCTCAGGAGGCTATTGTGCTCAGAACCCGCACCACAAGATTCTAGATCCTCACACACCGCATTCTAGAATGCAGTATCCAAGGCAACCATATCCTTGCAAACCGTATCCTAGGAAACCGCTTATCTCAGGAAGCCATCGTGCTCAGAACCCGCACCACAAGATTCTAGATCCTGACACACCGCATTCTAGAATGCAGTAACCAAGGCAACCGTATCCTTGGAAACCGTATCCTAGGAAACGGCTTACTCTAGAGGCCATTGTGCTCAGAACCCGCACCACAAGATTCCAGATCCTGACACACCGTATTCTAGAATGCAGTATCCAAGGCAACCGTATCTTTGGAAACCTTATCCTAGGAAACCGCTTATCTCCGGAGGCCATTGTGCTCAGAACCCGCACCACAAGATTCTAGATCCTGACACACCGCATTCTAGAATGCAGTAACCAAGGCAACCGTATCCTTGGAAACCGTATCCTAGGAAACCGCTTATCTCAGGAGGCCATTGTGCTCAGAACCCGCACCACAAGATTCTAGATCCTGACACACCGCATTCTAGAATGCAGTAACCAAGGCAACCGTATCCTTGGAAACCGTATCCTAGGAAACCGCTTATCTCAGGAGGCTATTGTGCTCAGAACCCGCACCACAAGATTCTAGATCCTCACACACCGCATTCTAGAATGCAGTAACCAAGGCAACCGTATCCTTGGAAACCGTATCCTAGGAAACCGCTTATCTCAGGAGGCCATTGTGCTCAGAACCCGCACCACAAGGTTCTAGATCCTGACACACCGCATTCTAGAATGCAGTATCCAAGGCAACCGTATCCTTGGATACCTTATCCTAGGAAACCGCTTATCTCAGGAGGCCGTTGTGCTCAGAACCCGCACCACAAGATTCTAGATCCTGACACACCGCATTCTAGAATGCAGTAACCAAGGCAACCGTATCCTTGGAAACCGTATCCTAGGAAACGGCTTACTCTGGAGGCCATTGTGCTCAGAACCCGCACCACAAGGTTCTAGATCCTGACACACCGCATTCTAGAATGCAGTATCCAAGGCAACCGTATCCTTGGATACCTTATCCTAGGAAACCGCTTATCTCAGGAGGCCGTTGTGCTCAGAACCCGCACCACAAGATTCTAGATCCTGACACACCGCATTCTAGAATGCAGTAACCAAGGCAACCGTATCCTTGGAAACCGTATCCTAGGAAACCGCTTATCTCAGGAGGCTATTGTGCTCAGAACCCGCACCACAAGATTCTAGATCCTCACACACCGCATTCTAGAATGCAGTAACCAAGGCAACCGTATCCTTGGAAACCGTATCCTAGGAAACCGCTTATCTCAGGAGGCCATTGTGCTCAGAACCCGCACCACAAGGTTCTAGATCCTGACACACCGCATTCTAGAATGCAGTATCCAAGGCAACCGTATCCTTGGATACCTTATCCTAGGAAACCGCTTATCTCAGGAGGCCGTTGTGCTCAGAACCCGCACCACAAGATTCTAGATCCTGACACACCGCATTCTAGAATGCAGTAACCAAGGCAACCGTATCCTTGGAAACCGTATCCTAGGAAACGGCTTACTCTGGAGGCCATTGTGCTCAGAACCCGCACCACAAGGTTCTAGATCCTGACACACCGCATTCTAGAATGCAGTATCCAAGGCAACCGTATCCTTGGATACCTTATCCTAGGAAACCGCTTATCTCAGGAGGCCGTTGTGCTCAGAACCCGCACCACAAGATTCTAGATCCTGACACACCGCATTCTAGAATGCAGTAACCAAGGCAACCGTATCCTTGGAAACCGTATCCTAGGAAACGGCTTACTCTGGAGGCCATTGTGCTCAGAACCCGCACCACAAGGTTCTAGATCCTGACACACCGCATTCTAGAATGCAGTATCCAAGGCAACCGTATCCTTGGATACCTTATCCTAGGAAACCGCTTATCTCAGGAGGCCGTTGTGCTCAGAACCCGCACCACAAGATTCTAGATCCTGACACACCGCATTCTAGAATGCAGTAACCAAGGCAACCGTATCCTTGGAAACCGTATCCTAGGAAACCGCTTATCTCAGGAGGCTATTGTGCTCAGAACCCGCACCACAAGATTCTAGATCCTCACACACCGCATTCTAGAATGCAGTATCCAAGGCAACCATATCCTTGCAAACCGTATCCTAGGAAACCGCTTATCTCAGGAAGCCATCGTGCTCAGAACCCGCACCACAAGATTCTAGATCCTGACACACCGCATTCTAGAATGCAGTAACCAAGGCAACCGTATCCTTGGATACCTTATCCTAGGAAACCGCTTATCTCAGGAGGCCGTTGTGCTCAGAACCCGCACCACAAGGTTCTAGATCCTGACACACCGCATTCTAGAATGCAGTATCCAAGGCAACCGTATCCTTGGATACCTTATCCTAGGAAACCGCTTATCTCAGGAGGCCGTTGTGCTCAGAACCCGCACCACAAGATTCTAGATCCTGACACACCGCATTCTAGAATGCAGTAACCAAGGCAACCGTATCCTTGGAAACCGTATCCTAGGAAACGGCTTACTCTGGAGGCCATTGTGCTCAGAACCCGCACCACAAGGTTCTAGATCCTGACACACCGCATTCTAGAATGCAGTATCCAAGGCAACCGTATCCTTGGATACCTTATCCTAGGAAACCGCTTATCTCAGGAGGCCGTTGTGCTCAGAACCCGCACCACAAGATTCTAGATCCTGACACACCGCATTCTAGAATGCAGTAACCAAGGCAACCGTATCCTTGGAAACCGTATCCTAGGAAACCGCTTATCTCAGGAGGCTATTGTGCTCAGAACCCGCACCACAAGATTCTAGATCCTCACACACCGCATTCTAGAATGCAGTAACCAAGGCAACCGTATCCTTGGAAACCGTATCCTAGGAAACCGCTTATCTCAGGAGGCCATTGTGCTCAGAACCCGCACCACAAGGTTCTAGATCCTGACACACCGCATTCTAGAATGCAGTATCCAAGGCAACCGTATCCTTGGATACCTTATCCTAGGAAACCGCTTATCTCAGGAGGCCGTTGTGCTCAGAACCCGCACCACAAGATTCTAGATCCTGACACACCGCATTCTAGAATGCAGTAACCAAGGCAACCGTATCCTTGGAAACCGTATCCTAGGAAACGGCTTACTCTGGAGGCCATTGTGCTCAGAACCCGCACCACAAGGTTCTAGATCCTGACACACCGCATTCTAGAATGCAGTATCCAAGGCAACCGTATCCTTGGATACCTTATCCTAGGAAACCGCTTATCTCAGGAGGCCGTTGTGCTCAGAACCCGCACCACAAGATTCTAGATCCTGACACACCGCATTCTAGAATGCAGTAACCAAGGCAACCGTATCCTTGGAAACCGTATCCTAGGAAACCGCTTATCTCAGGAGGCTATTGTGCTCAGAACCCGCACCACAAGATTCTAGATCCTCACACACCGCATTCTAGAATGCAGTATCCAAGGCAACCATATCCTTGCAAACCGTATCCTAGGAAACCGCTTATCTCAGGAAGCCATCGTGCTCAGAACCCGCACCACAAGATTCTAGATCCTGACACACCGCATTCTAGAATGCAGTAACCAAGGCAACCGTATCCTTGGATACCTTATCCTAGGAAACCGCTTATCTCAGGAGGCCGTTGTGCTCAGAACCCGCACCACAAGGTTCTAGATCCTGACACACCGCATTCTAGAATGCAGTATCCAAGGCAACCGTATCCTTGGATACCTTATCCTAGGAAACCGCTTATCTCAGGAGGCCGTTGTGCTCAGAACCCGCACCACAAGATTCTAGATCCTGACACACCGCATTCTAGAATGCAGTAACCAAGGCAACCGTATCCTTGGAAACCGTATCCTAGGAAACGGCTTACTCTGGAGGCCATTGTGCTCAGAACCCGCACCACAAGGTTCTAGATCCTGACACACCGCATTCTAGAATGCAGTATCCAAGGCAACCGTATCCTTGGATACCTTATCCTAGGAAACCGCTTATCTCAGGAGGCCGTTGTGCTCAGAACCCGCACCACAAGATTCTAGATCCTGACACACCGCATTCTAGAATGCAGTAACCAAGGCAACCGTATCCTTGGAAACCGTATCCTAGGAAACCGCTTATCTCAGGAGGCTATTGTGCTCAGAACCCGCACCACAAGATTCTAGATCCTCACACACCGCATTCTAGAATGCAGTAACCAAGGCAACCGTATCCTTGGAAACCGTATCCTAGGAAACCGCTTATCTCAGGAGGCCATTGTGCTCAGAACCCGCACCACAAGGTTCTAGATCCTGACACACCGCATTCTAGAATGCAGTATCCAAGGCAACCGTATCCTTGGATACCTTATCCTAGGAAACCGCTTATCTCAGGAGGCCGTTGTGCTCAGAACCCGCACCACAAGATTCTAGATCCTGACACACCGCATTCTAGAATGCAGTAACCAAGGCAACCGTATCCTTGGAAACCGTATCCTAGGAAACGGCTTACTCTGGAGGCCATTGTGCTCAGAACCCGCACCACAAGGTTCTAGATCCTGACACACCGCATTCTAGAATGCAGTATCCAAGGCAACCGTATCCTTGGATACCTTATCCTAGGAAACCGCTTATCTCAGGAGGCCGTTGTGCTCAGAACCCGCACCACAAGATTCTAGATCCTGACACACCGCATTCTAGAATGCAGTAACCAAGGCAACCGTATCCTTGGAAACCGTATCCTAGGAAACGGCTTACTCTGGAGGCCATTGTGCTCAGAACCCGCACCACAAGGTTCTAGATCCTGACACACCGCATTCTAGAATGCAGTATCCAAGGCAACCGTATCCTTGGATACCTTATCCTAGGAAACCGCTTATCTCAGGAGGCCGTTGTGCTCAGAACCCGCACCACAAGATTCTAGATCCTGACACACCGCATTCTAGAATGCAGTAACCAAGGCAACCGTATCCTTGGAAACCGTATCCTAGGAAACCGCTTATCTCAGGAGGCTATTGTGCTCAGAACCCGCACCACAAGATTCTAGATCCTCACACACCGCATTCTAGAATGCAGTATCCAAGGCAACCATATCCTTGCAAACCGTATCCTAGGAAACCGCTTATCTCAGGAAGCCATTGTGCTCAGAACCCGCACCACAAGGTTCTAGATCCTGACACACCGCATTCTAGAATGCAGTAACCAAGGCAACCGTATCCTTGGATACCTTATCCTAGGAAACCGCTTATCTCAGGAGGCCGTTGTGCTCAGAACCCGCACCACAAGATTCTAGATCCTGACACACCGCATTCTAGAATGCAGTAACCAAGGCAACCGTATCCTTGGAAACCGTATCCTAGGAAACGGCTTACTCTGGAGGCCATTGTGCTCAGAACCCGCACCACAAGGTTCTAGATCCTGACACACCGCATTCTAGAATGCAGTATCCAAGGCAACCGTATCCTTGGATACCTTATCCTAGGAAACCGCTTATCTCAGGAGGCCGTTGTGCTCAGAACCCGCACCACAAGATTCTAGATCCTGACACACCGCATTCTAGAATGCAGTAACCAAGGCAACCGTATCCTTGGAAACCGTATCCTAGGAAACGGCTTACTCTGGAGGCCATTGTGCTCAGAACCCGCACCACAAGGTTCTAGATCCTGACACACCGCATTCTAGAATGCAGTATCCAAGGCAACCGTATCCTTGGATACCTTATCCTAGGAAACCGCTTATCTCAGGAGGCCGTTGTGCTCAGAACCCGCACCACAAGATTCTAGATCCTGACACACCGCATTCTAGAATGCAGTAACCAAGGCAACCGTATCCTTGGAAACCGTATCCTAGGAAACCGCTTATCTCAGGAGGCTATTGTGCTCAGAACCCGCACCACAAGATTCTAGATCCTCACACACCGCATTCTAGAATGCAGTATCCAAGGCAACCATATCCTTGCAAACCGTATCCTAGGAAACCGCTTATCTCAGGAAGCCATCGTGCTCAGAACCCGCACCACAAGATTCTAGATCCTGACACACCGCATTCTAGAATGCAGTAACCAAGGCAACCGTATCCTTGGATACCTTATCCTAGGAAACCGCTTATCTCAGGAGGCCGTTGTGCTCAGAACCCGCACCACAAGGTTCTAGATCCTGACACACCGCATTCTAGAATGCAGTATCCAAGGCAACCGTATCCTTGGATACCTTATCCTAGGAAACCGCTTATCTCAGGAGGCCGTTGTGCTCAGAACCCGCACCACAAGATTCTAGATCCTGACACACCGCATTCTAGAATGCAGTAACCAAGGCAACCGTATCCTTGGAAACCGTATCCTAGGAAACGGCTTACTCTGGAGGCCATTGTGCTCAGAACCCGCACCACAAGGTTCTAGATCCTGACACACCGCATTCTAGAATGCAGTATCCAAGGCAACCGTATCCTTGGATACCTTATCCTAGGAAACCGCTTATCTCAGGAGGCCGTTGTGCTCAGAACCCGCACCACAAGATTCTAGATCCTGACACACCGCATTCTAGAATGCAGTAACCAAGGCAACCGTATCCTTGGAAACCGTATCCTAGGAAACCGCTTATCTCAGGAGGCTATTGTGCTCAGAACCCGCACCACAAGATTCTAGATCCTCACACACCGCATTCTAGAATGCAGTAACCAAGGCAACCGTATCCTTGGAAACCGTATCCTAGGAAACCGCTTATCTCAGGAGGCCATTGTGCTCAGAACCCGCACCACAAGGTTCTAGATCCTGACACACCGCATTCTAGAATGCAGTATCCAAGGCAACCGTATCCTTGGATACCTTATCCTAGGAAACCGCTTATCTCAGGAGGCCGTTGTGCTCAGAACCCGCACCACAAGATTCTAGATCCTGACACACCGCATTCTAGAATGCAGTAACCAAGGCAACCGTATCCTTGGAAACCGTATCCTAGGAAACGGCTTACTCTGGAGGCCATTGTGCTCAGAACCCGCACCACAAGGTTCTAGATCCTGACACACCGCATTCTAGAATGCAGTATCCAAGGCAACCGTATCCTTGGATACCTTATCCTAGGAAACCGCTTATCTCAGGAGGCCGTTGTGCTCAGAACCCGCACCACAAGATTCTAGATCCTGACACACCGCATTCTAGAATGCAGTAACCAAGGCAACCGTATCCTTGGAAACCGTATCCTAGGAAACGGCTTACTCTGGAGGCCATTGTGCTCAGAACCCGCACCACAAGGTTCTAGATCCTGACACACCGCATTCTAGAATGCAGTATCCAAGGCAACCGTATCCTTGGATACCTTATCCTAGGAAACCGCTTATCTCAGGAGGCCGTTGTGCTCAGAACCCGCACCACAAGATTCTAGATCCTGACACACCGCATTCTAGAATGCAGTAACCAAGGCAACCGTATCCTTGGAAACCGTATCCTAGGAAACCGCTTATCTCAGGAGGCTATTGTGCTCAGAACCCGCACCACAAGATTCTAGATCCTCACACACCGCATTCTAGAATGCAGTATCCAAGGCAACCATATCCTTGCAAACCGTATCCTAGGAAACCGCTTATCTCAGGAAGCCATTGTGCTCAGAACCCGCACCACAAGGTTCTAGATCCTGACACACCGCATTCTAGAATGCAGTATCCAAGGCAACCGTATCCTTGGATACCTTATCCTAGGAAACCGCTTATCTCAGGAGGCCGTTGTGCTCAGAACCCGCACCACAAGATTCTAGATCCTGACACACCGCATTCTAGAATGCAGTAACCAAGGCAACCGTATCCTTGGAAACCGTATCCTAGGAAACGGCTTACTCTGGAGGCCATTGTGCTCAGAACCCGCACCACAAGGTTCTAGATCCTGACACACCGCATTCTAGAATGCAGTATCCAAGGCAACCGTATCCTTGGATACCTTATCCTAGGAAACCGCTTATCTCAGGAGGCCGTTGTGCTCAGAACCCGCACCACAAGATTCTAGATCCTGACACACCGCATTCTAGAATGCAGTAACCAAGGCAACCGTATCCTTGGAAACCGTATCCTAGGAAACGGCTTACTCTGGAGGCCATTGTGCTCAGAACCCGCACCACAAGGTTCTAGATCCTGACACACCGCATTCTAGAATGCAGTATCCAAGGCAACCGTATCCTTGGATACCTTATCCTAGGAAACCGCTTATCTCAGGAGGCCGTTGTGCTCAGAACCCGCACCACAAGATTCTAGATCCTGACACACCGCATTCTAGAATGCAGTAACCAAGGCAACCGTATCCTTGGAAACCGTATCCTAGGAAACCGCTTATCTCAGGAGGCTATTGTGCTCAGAACCCGCACCACAAGATTCTAGATCCTCACACACCGCATTCTAGAATGCAGTAACCAAGGCAACCGTATCCTTGGAAACCGTATCCTAGGAAACGGCTTACTCTGGAGGCCATTGTGCTCAGAACCCGCACCACAAGGTTCTAGATCCTGACACACCGCATTCTAGAATGCAGTATCCAAGGCAACCGTATCCTTGGATACCTTATCCTAGGAAACCGCTTATCTCAGGAGGCCGTTGTGCTCAGAACCCGCACCACAAGATTCTAGATCCTGACACACCGCATTCTAGAATGCAGTAACCAAGGCAACCGTATCCTTGGAAACCGTATCCTAGGAAACCGCTTATCTCAGGAGGCTATTGTGCTCAGAACCCGCACCACAAGATTCTAGATCCTCACACACCGCATTCTAGAATGCAGTAACCAAGGCAACCGTATCCTTGGAAACCGTATCCTAGGAAACCGCTTATCTCAGGAGGCCATTGTGCTCAGAACCCGCACCACAAGGTTCTAGATCCTGACACACCGCATTCTAGAATGCAGTATCCAAGGCAACCGTATCCTTGGATACCTTATCCTAGGAAACCGCTTATCTCAGGAGGCCGTTGTGCTCAGAACCCGCACCACAAGATTCTAGATCCTGACACACCGCATTCTAGAATGCAGTAACCAAGGCAACCGTATCCTTGGAAACCGTATCCTAGGAAACGGCTTACTCTGGAGGCCATTGTGCTCAGAACCCGCACCACAAGGTTCTAGATCCTGACACACCGCATTCTAGAATGCAGTATCCAAGGCAACCGTATCCTTGGATACCTTATCCTAGGAAACCGCTTATCTCAGGAGGCCGTTGTGCTCAGAACCCGCACCACAAGATTCTAGATCCTGACACACCGCATTCTAGAATGCAGTAACCAAGGCAACCGTATCCTTGGAAACCGTATCCTAGGAAACGGCTTACTCTGGAGGCCATTGTGCTCAGAACCCGCACCACAAGGTTCTAGATCCTGACACACCGCATTCTAGAATGCAGTATCCAAGGCAACCGTATCCTTGGATACCTTATCCTAGGAAACCGCTTATCTCAGGAGGCCGTTGTGCTCAGAACCCGCACCACAAGATTCTAGATCCTGACACACCGCATTCTAGAATGCAGTAACCAAGGCAACCGTATCCTTGGAAACCGTATCCTAGGAAACCGCTTATCTCAGGAGGCTATTGTGCTCAGAACCCGCACCACAAGATTCTAGATCCTCACACACCGCATTCTAGAATGCAGTATCCAAGGCAACCATATCCTTGCAAACCGTATCCTAGGAAACCGCTTATCTCAGGAAGCCATCGTGCTCAGAACCCGCACCACAAGATTCTAGATCCTGACACACCGCATTCTAGAATGCAGTAACCAAGGCAACCGTATCCTTGGATACCTTATCCTAGGAAACCGCTTATCTCAGGAGGCCGTTGTGCTCAGAACCCGCACCACAAGGTTCTAGATCCTGACACACCGCATTCTAGAATGCAGTATCCAAGGCAACCGTATCCTTGGATACCTTATCCTAGGAAACCGCTTATCTCAGGAGGCCGTTGTGCTCAGAACCCGCACCACAAGATTCTAGATCCTGACACACCGCATTCTAGAATGCAGTAACCAAGGCAACCGTATCCTTGGAAACCGTATCCTAGGAAACGGCTTACTCTGGAGGCCATTGTGCTCAGAACCCGCACCACAAGGTTCTAGATCCTGACACACCGCATTCTAGAATGCAGTATCCAAGGCAACCGTATCCTTGGATACCTTATCCTAGGAAACCGCTTATCTCAGGAGGCCGTTGTGCTCAGAACCCGCACCACAAGATTCTAGATCCTGACACACCGCATTCTAGAATGCAGTAACCAAGGCAACCGTATCCTTGGAAACCGTATCCTAGGAAACCGCTTATCTCAGGAGGCTATTGTGCTCAGAACCCGCACCACAAGATTCTAGATCCTCACACACCGCATTCTAGAATGCAGTAACCAAGGCAACCGTATCCTTGGAAACCGTATCCTAGGAAACCGCTTATCTCAGGAGGCCATTGTGCTCAGAACCCGCACCACAAGGTTCTAGATCCTGACACACCGCATTCTAGAATGCAGTATCCAAGGCAACCGTATCCTTGGATACCTTATCCTAGGAAACCGCTTATCTCAGGAGGCCGTTGTGCTCAGAACCCGCACCACAAGATTCTAGATCCTGACACACCGCATTCTAGAATGCAGTAACCAAGGCAACCGTATCCTTGGAAACCGTATCCTAGGAAACGGCTTACTCTGGAGGCCATTGTGCTCAGAACCCGCACCACAAGGTTCTAGATCCTGACACACCGCATTCTAGAATGCAGTATCCAAGGCAACCGTATCCTTGGATACCTTATCCTAGGAAACCGCTTATCTCAGGAGGCCGTTGTGCTCAGAACCCGCACCACAAGATTCTAGATCCTGACACACCGCATTCTAGAATGCAGTAACCAAGGCAACCGTATCCTTGGAAACCGTATCCTAGGAAACGGCTTACTCTGGAGGCCATTGTGCTCAGAACCCGCACCACAAGGTTCTAGATCCTGACACACCGCATTCTAGAATGCAGTATCCAAGGCAACCGTATCCTTGGATACCTTATCCTAGGAAACCGCTTATCTCAGGAGGCCGTTGTGCTCAGAACCCGCACCACAAGATTCTAGATCCTGACACACCGCATTCTAGAATGCAGTAACCAAGGCAACCGTATCCTTGGAAACCGTATCCTAGGAAACCGCTTATCTCAGGAGGCTATTGTGCTCAGAACCCGCACCACAAGATTCTAGATCCTCACACACCGCATTCTAGAATGCAGTATCCAAGGCAACCATATCCTTGCAAACCGTATCCTAGGAAACCGCTTATCTCAGGAAGCCATTGTGCTCAGAACCCGCACCACAAGGTTCTAGATCCTGACACACCGCATTCTAGAATGCAGTATCCAAGGCAACCGTATCCTTGGATACCTTATCCTAGGAAACCGCTTATCTCAGGAGGCCGTTGTGCTCAGAACCCGCACCACAAGATTCTAGATCCTGACACACCGCATTCTAGAATGCAGTAACCAAGGCAACCGTATCCTTGGAAACCGTATCCTAGGAAACGGCTTACTCTGGAGGCCATTGTGCTCAGAACCCGCACCACAAGGTTCTAGATCCTGACACACCGCATTCTAGAATGCAGTATCCAAGGCAACCGTATCCTTGGATACCTTATCCTAGGAAACCGCTTATCTCAGGAGGCCGTTGTGCTCAGAACCCGCACCACAAGATTCTAGATCCTGACACACCGCATTCTAGAATGCAGTAACCAAGGCAACCGTATCCTTGGAAACCGTATCCTAGGAAACGGCTTACTCTGGAGGCCATTGTGCTCAGAACCCGCACCACAAGGTTCTAGATCCTGACACACCGCATTCTAGAATGCAGTATCCAAGGCAACCGTATCCTTGGATACCTTATCCTAGGAAACCGCTTATCTCAGGAGGCCGTTGTGCTCAGAACCCGCACCACAAGATTCTAGATCCTGACACACCGCATTCTAGAATGCAGTAACCAAGGCAACCGTATCCTTGGAAACCGTATCCTAGGAAACCGCTTATCTCAGGAGGCTATTGTGCTCAGAACCCGCACCACAAGATTCTAGATCCTGACACACCGCATTCTAGAATGCAGTAACCAAGGCAACCGTATCCTTGGAAACCGTATCCTAGGAAACGGCTTACTCTGGAGGCCATTGTGCTCAGAACCCGCACCACAAGGTTCTAGATCCTGACACACCGCATTCTAGAATGCAGTATCCAAGGCAACCGTATCCTTGGATACCTTATCCTAGGAAACCGCTTATCTCAGGAGGCCGTTGTGCTCAGAACCCGCACCACAAGATTCTAGATCCTGACACACCGCATTCTAGAATGCAGTAACCAAGGCAACCGTATCCTTGGAAACCGTATCCTAGGAAACCGCTTATCTCAGGAGGCTATTGTGCTCAGAACCCGCACCACAAGATTCTAGATCCTCACACACCGCATTCTAGAATGCAGTAACCAAGGCAACCGTATCCTTGGAAACCGTATCCTAGGAAACCGCTTATCTCAGGAGGCCATTGTGCTCAGAACCCGCACCACAAGGTTCTAGATCCTGACACACCGCATTCTAGAATGCAGTATCCAAGGCAACCGTATCCTTGGATACCTTATCCTAGGAAACCGCTTATCTCAGGAGGCCGTTGTGCTCAGAACCCGCACCACAAGATTCTAGATCCTGACACACCGCATTCTAGAATGCAGTAACCAAGGCAACCGTATCCTTGGAAACCGTATCCTAGGAAACGGCTTACTCTGGAGGCCATTGTGCTCAGAACCCGCACCACAAGGTTCTAGATCCTGACACACCGCATTCTAGAATGCAGTATCCAAGGCAACCGTATCCTTGGATACCTTATCCTAGGAAACCGCTTATCTCAGGAGGCCGTTGTGCTCAGAACCC
>NW_026527389.1:0-52826 GCF_022682495.2 Desmodus rotundus | reverse complement strand
GGGGGAGGCGCCCAGGAGATGGCTTTTGTCCGAGCCGCGGCCGGGTGGTTTACGGGCCAAGAGGCGGGGCCGCGCAGGCGCAAGCAGGCCCCCCCACCGCAAGCATCCCTCCGGGCAACGTGCCCCCCCCCGCCCCCCCTTGAGATATCAGGCCAGGTTCACAGGGTCCCTGGGCTGGTGTCAGAGTTAACGGAAGCCCTCCCTGCCATCCAGAGGACCGTGCGTTTTCCCGTGGACCACACTTCCCAGCAGCTCTCCCACCCCCGCAGAGGCAGAGTGCCAGGGAAGAACTAGGGACCTGGGGCCGGGAAGAGGGGCCGGCCACGGTTCCGCGCCAGGTGGAGCGGGTCCCGGCGGGCGGGCGGGCGGGCGGGACCCTCGTCCACGGACCTGTTCTCCTGTGGGGAGTCTGGCCTGTGCCCCGCCTGGGAGGCTAAGAGCCTTGCTTCGCCTGCAACGCCCCCACCCTGCCACAAGGCGGCAGACTTGGGCCCAGCCGCTTCAACCCTCCAGTCTGTGCAGAAGCACCCAAAAATGGAGTGAGACCGCTGCGACCTCAGTCCCCCAGAGCTCGAACCCCCACCTCTGTGAGGGAATCGGCGGCCTCCTGTCCTTGGCGTCCGCAAAAGGCATTCACCTGCGGCGAACCAGGGCCTCGGGAGAGCAGGGCCAGGCCCCATGGTAGGAGCCCGGGGGAGGCAACGGCAGCCTCTGCGGCCAGGCCTCGGGCTCTCGCCGGGGCTCTCTCGGGGCACGGGCACCCTCTCTCGCCTAGAGAGTGCCCACGCCGTCCCTGGAGCCCCGCGAGACACCTGCTTCCCGTGATAAGAGGCCCCCTGCCTCCATGGAGCTTGGAACTCTGGGGCCGGGCTGCGGGTCACTGGGCTAAGTGGCTGGAGACGCGCAGACCCCTCCGTCCCGACCGCCCCACTGCGAAGATCCCCCTGTTCCTCCATCCGTAAGGGGGTCGCCCCTTACGGATGGAGGAACAGGGGGGAGGCCCCCAGGAGATGGCATTTGTCAGAGCCGCCGCTGGCCGGTTTCGGGCCAAGACGCGGGACCCGGCAGGCAGAGGGCAGGCAGCCCCACGAGAAGCCTCCCTCGGGGCAACGGGCCCCACCCCGGACATATCAGGCCCGCTTCACAGAGTCCCTGGGGTCCTGTCCGTGGAACTGGAAGCTCTGCCCGCCACCCAGAGGTCCGTTCCTTTTCCCGTGGACCACACTTGCCAGCGCGTCTCCCACCCCGGCAGAGGCAGAGTGCCAGGGAAGAACTAGGGCCCCGGGGCCTCGATGAGGGGCGGGCCAGGGTTCCGCGCCTGGTGGGCAGGGGCCCGGGCGGGCCGGACCCACGCCCAGGGACCCCGTCTCCCGGGGGGACTCGGGCCTGAGACCTGCCTGGGGGGCTGAGAGTCTTTCTTGGCTCAAACGGCCCCACCCTGCCCCGAGGCGGCAAAGCTGCACCAAGACGCTTCTACTCTCTAAAGTCTGGGCTGGACTTCGCGAGAAGGGACTGTGTCCGCTGGGACCCGGGTCCCACAGAGCTCGAACCCCCCTCCCCGTGAAGGCATCCGCGGCCTGTGGTCCTTGCTGTCCGCAAAAGGCATTCACCTGCGGAGAACCTGGGCCCAGGTGGGCGGGACCAGGCCCCACGGCAGGAGCCTAGGGAGGCCACTGGAGCCACGGGGGCCAGGGCGGGGCATTTTCCCGGGTGCTCTCTCGGGTCCCGGGTGCCCTCTCTCGCCCGGGGAGTGCCCACGCCGTCCCTTGAGCCCCGCAGGACGCCTGCATCCCGCCATAAGCGGCCCACCTCCTCCATGGAGCACGGACACAGGGGGCCGGGGTGCGAGCAACTGGCCTACGTGGCGGCAAACCCGCAGACCCCTCCGTCCCGTCCCCGCCACTGCGAAGATCCCCCTGTTCTTCCATCCGTAAAGGGGTCCCCCTTTACGGATGGAAGAACAGGGGGGAGGCGCCCAGGAGATGGCTTTTGTCCGAGCCGCGGCCGGGTGGTTTACGGGCCAAGAGGCGGGGCCGCGCAGGCGCAAGCAGGCCCCCCCACCGCAAGCATCCCTCCGGGCAACGTGCCCCCCCCGCCCCCCCTTGAGATATCAGGCCAGGTTCACAGGGTCCCTGGGCTGGTGTCAGAGTTAACGGAAGCCCTCCCTGCCATCCAGAGGACCGTGCGTTTTCCCGTGGACCACACTTCCCAGCAGCTCTCCCACCCCCGCAGAGGCAGAGTGCCAGGGAAGAACTAGGGACCTGGGGCCGGGAAGAGGGGCCGGCCACGGTTCCGCGCCAGGTGGAGCGGGTCCCGGCGGGCGGGCGGGCGGGCGGGACCCTCGTCCACGGACCTGTTCTCCTGTGGGGAGTCTGGCCTGTGCCCCGCCTGGGAGGCTAAGAGCCTTGCTTCGCCTGCAACGCCCCCACCCTGCCACAAGGCGGCAGACTTGGGCCCAGCCGCTTCAACCCTCCAGTCTGTGCAGAAGCACCCAAAAATGGAGTGAGACCGCTGCGACCTCAGTCCCCCAGAGCTCGAACCCCCACCTCTGTGAGGGAATCGGCGGCCTCCTGTCCTTGGCGTCCGCAAAAGGCATTCACCTGCGGCGAACCAGGGCCTCGGGAGAGCAGGGCCAGGCCCCATGGTAGGAGCCCGGGGGAGGCAACGGCAGCCTCTGCGGCCAGGCCTCGGGCTCTCGCCGGGGCTCTCTCGGGGCACGGGCACCCTCTCTCGCCTAGAGAGTGCCCACGCCGTCCCTGGAGCCCCGCGAGACACCTGCTTCCCGTGATAAGAGGCCCCCTGCCTCCATGGAGCTTGGAACTCTGGGGCCGGGCTGCGGGTCACTGGGCTAAGTGGCTGGAGACGCGCAGACCCCTCCGTCCCGACCGCCCCACTGCGAAGATCCCCCTGTTCCTCCATCCGTAAGGGGGTCGCCCCTTACGGATGGAGGAACAGGGGGGAGGCCCCCAGGAGATGGCATTTGTCAGAGCCGCCGCTGGCCGGTTTCGGGCCAAGACGCGGGACCCGGCAGGCAGAGGGCAGGCAGCCCCACCAGAAGCCTCCCTCGGGGCAACGGGCCCCACCCCGGACATATCAGGCCCGCTTCACAGAGTCCCTGGGGTCCTGTCCGTGGAACTGGAAGCTCTGCCCGCCACCCAGAGGTCCGTTCCTTTTCCCGTGGACCACACTTGCCAGCGCGTCTCCCACCCCGGCAGAGGCAGAGTGCCAGGGAAGAACTAGGGCCCCGGGGCCTCGATGAGGGGCGGGCCAGGGTTCCGCGCCTGGTGGGCAGGGGCCCGGGCGGGCCGGACCCACGCCCAGGGACCCCGTCTCCCGGGGGGACTCGGGCCTGAGACCTGCCTGGGGGGCTGAGAGTCTTTCTTGGCTCAAACGGCCCCACCCTGCCCCGAGGCGGCAAACCTGCACCGAGACGCTTCTACTCTCTAAAGTCTGGGCTGGACTTCGCGAGAAGGGACTGTGTCCGCTGGGACCCGGGTCCCACAGAGCTCGAACCCCCCTCCCCGTGAAGGCATCCGCGGCCTGTGGTCCTTGCTGTCCGCAAAAGGCATTCACCTGCGGAGAACCTGGGCCCAGGTGGGCGGGACCAGGCCCCACGGCAGGAGCCTAGGGAGGCCACTGGAGCCACGGGGGCCAGGGCGGGGCATTTTCCCGGGTGCTCTCTCGGGTCCCGGGTGCCCTCTCTCGCCCGGGGAGTGCCCACGCCGTCCCTTGAGCCCCGCAGGACGCCTGCATCCCGCCATAAGCGGCCCACCTCCTCCATGGAGCACGGACACAGGGGGCCGGGGTGCGAGCAACTGGCCTACGTGGCGGCAAACCCGCAGACCCCTCCGTCCCGTCCCCGCCACTGCGAAGATCCCCCTGTTCTTCCATCCGTAAAGGGGTCCCCCTTTACGGATGGAAGAACAGGGGGGAGGCGCCCAGGAGATGGCTTTTGTCCGAGCCGCGGCCGGGTGGTTTACGGGCCAAGAGGCGGGGCCGCGCAGGCGCAAGCAGGCCCCCCCACCGCAAGCATCCCTCCGGGCAACGTGCCCCCCCCCGCCCCCCCTTGAGATATCAGGCCAGGTTCACAGGGTCCCTGGGCTGGTGTCAGAGTTAACGGAAGCCCTCCCTGCCATCCAGAGGACCGTGCGTTTTCCCGTGGACCACACTTCCCAGCAGCTCTCCCACCCCCGCAGAGGCAGAGTGCCAGGGAAGAACTAGGGACCTGGGGCCGGGAAGAGGGGCCGGCCACGGTTCCGCGCCAGGTGGAGCGGGTCCCGGCGGGCGGGCGGGCGGGCGGGACCCTCGTCCACGGACCTGTTCTCCTGTGGGGAGTCTGGCCTGTGCCCCGCCTGGGAGGCTAAGAGCCTTGCTTCGCCTGCAACGCCCCCACCCTGCCACAAGGCGGCAGACTTGGGCCCAGCCGCTTCAACCCTCCAGTCTGTGCAGAAGCACCCAAAAATGGAGTGAGACCGCTGCGACCTCAGTCCCCCAGAGCTCGAACCCCCACCTCTGTGAGGGAATCGGCGGCCTCCTGTCCTTGGCGTCCGCAAAAGGCATTCACCTGCGGCGAACCAGGGCCTCGGGAGAGCAGGGCCAGGCCCCATGGTAGGAGCCCGGGGGAGGCAACGGCAGCCTCTGCGGCCAGGCCTCGGGCTCTCGCCGGGGCTCTCTCGGGGCACGGGCACCCTGTCTCGCCTAGAGAGTGCCCACGCCGTCCCTGGAGCCCCGCGAGACACCTGCTTCCCGTGATAAGAGGCCCCCTGCCTCCATGGAGCTTGGAACTCTGGGGCCGGGCTGCGGGTCACTGGGCTAAGTGGCTGGAGACGCGCAGACCCCTCCGTCCCGACCGCCCCACTGCGAAGATCCCCCTGTTCCTCCATCCGTAAGGGGGTCGCCCCTTACGGATGGAGGAACAGGGGGGAGTTCCCCAGGAGATGGCATTTGTCAGAGCCGCCGCTGGCCGGTTTCGGGCCAAGACGCGGGACCCGGCAGGCAGAGGGCAGGCAGCCCCACCAGAAGCCTCCCTCGGGGCAACGGGCCCCACCCCGGACATATCAGGCCCGCTTCACAGAGTCCCTGGGGTCCTGTCCGTGGAACTGGAAGCTCTGCCCGCCACCCAGAGGTCCGTTCCTTTTCCCGTGGACCACACTTGCCAGCGCGTCTCCCACCCCGGCAGAGGCAGAGTGCCAGGGAAGAACTAGGGCCCCGGGGCCTCGATGAGGGGCGGGCCAGGGTTCCGCGCCTGGTGGGCAGGGGCCCGGGCGGGCCGGACCCACGCCCAGGGACCCCGTCTCCCGGGGGGACTCGGGCCTGAGACCTGCCTGGGGGGCTGAGAGTCTTTCTTGGCTCAAACGGCCCCACCCTGCCCCGAGGCGGCAAACCTGCACCGAGACGCTTCTACTCTCTAAAGTCTGGGCTGGACTTCGCGAGAAGGGACTGTGTCCGCTGGGACCCGGGTCCCACAGAGCTCGAACCCCCCTCCCCGTGAAGGCATCCGCGGCCTGTGGTCCTTGCTGTCCGCAAAAGGCATTCACCTGCGGAGAACCTGGGCCCAGGTGGGCGGGACCAGGCCCCACGGCAGGAGCCTAGGGAGGCCACTGGAGCCACGGGGGCCAGGGCGGGGCATTTTCCCGGGTGCTGTCTCGGGTCCCGGGTGCCCTCTCTCGCCCGGGGAGCGCCCACGCCGTCCCTTGAGCCCCGCAGGACGCCTGCATCCCGCCATAAGCGGCCCACCTCCTCCATGGAGCACGGACACAGGGGGCCGGGGTGCGAGCAACTGGCCTACGTGGCGGCAAACCCGCAGACCCCTCCGTCCCGTCCCCGCCACTGCGAAGATCCCCCTGTTCTTCCATCCGTAAAGGGGTCCCCCTTTACGGATGGAAGAACAGGGGGGAGGCGCCCAGGAGATGGCTTTTGTCCGAGCCGCGGCCGGGTGGTTTACGGGCCAAGAGGCGGGGCCGCGCAGGCGCAAGCAGGCCCCCCCACCGCAAGCATCCCTCCGGGCAACGTGCCCCCCCCCGCCCCCCCTTGAGATATCAGGCCAGGTTCACAGGGTCCCTGGGCTGGTGTCAGAGTTAACGGAAGCCCTCCCTGCCATCCAGAGGACCGTGCGTTTTCCCGTGGACCACACTTCCCAGCAGCTCTCCCACCCCCGCAGAGGCAGAGTGCCAGGGAAGAACTAGGGACCTGGGGCCGGGAAGAGGGGCCGGCCACGGTTCCGCGCCAGGTGGAGCGGGTCCCGGCGGGCGGGCGGGCGGGCGGGACCCTCGTCCACGGACCTGTTCTCCTGTGGGGAGTCTGGCCTGTGCCCCGCCTGGGAGGCTAAGAGCCTTGCTTCGCCTGCAACGCCCCCACCCTGCCACAAGGCGGCAGACTTGGGCCCAGCCGCTTCAACCCTCCAGTCTGTGCAGAAGCACCCCAAAATGGAGTGAGACCGCTGCGACCACAGTCCCCCAGAGCTCGAACCCCCACCTCTGTGAGGGAATCGGCGGCCTCCTGTCCTTGGCGTCCGCAAGAGGCATTCACCTGCGGCGAACCAGGGCCTCGGGAGAGCAGGGCCAGGCCCCATGGTAGGAGCCCGGGGGAGGCAACGGCAGCCTCTGCGGCCAGGCCTCGGGCTCTCGCCGGGGCTCTCTCGGGGCACGGGCACCCTCTCTCGCCTAGAGAGTGCCCACGCCGTCCCTGGAGCCCCGCGAGACACCTGCTTCCCGTGATAAGAGGCCCCCTGCCTCCATGGAGCTTGGAACTCTGGGGCCGGGCTGCGGGTCACTGGGCTAAGTGGCTGGAGACGCGCAGACCCCTCCGTCCCGACCGCCCCACTGCGAAGATCCCCCTGTTCCTCCATCCGTAAGGGGGTCGCCCCTTACGGATGGAGGAACAGGGGGGAGGCCCCCAGGAGATGGCATTTGTCAGAGCCGCCGCTGGCCGGTTTCGGGCCAAGACGCGGGACCCGGCAGGCAGAGGGCAGGCAGCCCCACCAGAAGCCTCCCTCGGGGCAACGGGCCCCACCCCGGATATATCAGGCCCGCTTCACAGAGTCCCTGGGGTCCTGTCCGTGGAACTGGAAGCTCTGCCCGCCACCCAGAGGTCCGTTCCTTTTCCCGTGGACCACACTTGCCAGCGCGTCTCCCACCCCGGCAGAGGCAGAGTGCCAGGGAAGAACTAGGGCCCCGGGGCCTCGATGAGGGGCGGGCCAGGGTTCCGCGCCTGGTGGGCAGGGGCCCGGGCGGGCCGGACCCACGCCCAGGGACCCCGTCTCCCGGGGGGACTCGGGCCTGAGACCTGCCTGGGGGGCTGAGAGTCTTTCTTGGCTCAAACGGCCCCACCCTGCCCCGAGGCGGCAAACCTGCACCGAGACGCTTCTACTCTCTAAAGTCTGGGCTGGACTTCGCGAGAAGGGACTGTGTCCGCTGGGACCCGGGTCCCACAGAGCTCGAACCCCCCTCCCCGTGAAGGCATCCGCGGCCTGTGGTCCTTGCTGTCCGCAAAAGGCATTCACCTGCGGAGAACCTGGGCCCAGGTGAGCGGGACCAGGCCCCACGGCAGGAGCCTAGGGAGGCCACTGGAGCCACGGGGGCCAGGGCGGGGCATTTTCCCGGGTGCTCTCTCGAGTCCCGGGTGCCCTCTCTCGCCCGGGGAGTGCCCACGCCGTCCCTTGAGCCCCGCAGGACGCCTGCATCCCGCCATAAGCGGCCCACCTCCTCCATGGAGCACGGACACAGGGGGCCGGGGTGCGAGCAACTGGCCCTCGTGGCGGCAAACCCGCAGACCCCTCCGTCCCGTCCCCGCCACTGCGAAGATCCCCCTGTTCTTCCATCCGTAAAGGGGTCCCCCTTTACGGATGGAAGAACAGGGGGGAGGCGCCCAGGAGATGGCTTTTGTCCGAGCCGCGGCCGGGTGGTTTACGGGCCAAGAGGCGGGGCCGCGCAGGCGCAAGCAGGCCCCCCCCCCCCGCAAGCATCCCTCCGGGCAACGTGCCCCCCCCGCCCCCCCTTGAGATATCAGGCCAGGTTCACAGGGTCCCTGGGCTGGTGTCAGAGTTAACGGAAGCCCTCCCTGCCATCCAGAGGACCGTGCGTTTTCCCGTGGACCACACTTCCCAGCAGCTCTCCCACCCCCGCAGAGGCAGAGTGCCAGGGAAGAACTAGGGACCTGGGGCCGGGAAGAGGGGCCGGCCACGGTTCCGCGCCAGGTGGAGCGGGTCCCGGCGGGCGGGCGGGCGGGCGGGACCCTCGTCCACGGACCTGTTCTCCTGTGGGGAGTCTGGCCTGTGCCCCGCCTGGGAGGCTAAGAGCCTTGCTTCGCCTGCAACGCCCCCACCCTGCCACAAGGCGGCAGACTTGGGCCCAGCCGCTTCAACCCTCCAGTCTGTGCAGAAGCACCCCAAAATGGAGTGAGACCGCTGCGACCTCAGTCCCCCAGAGCTCGAACCCCCACCTCTGTGAGGGAATCGTCGGCCTCCTGTCCTTGGCGTCCGCAAGAGGCATTCACCTGCGGCGAACCAGGGCCTCGGGAGAGCAGGGCCAGGCCCCATGGTAGGAGCCCGGGGGAGGCAACGGCAGCCTCTGCGGCCAGGCCTCGGGCTCTCGCCGGGGCTCTCTCGGGGCACGGGCACCCTCTCTCGCCTAGAGAGTGCCCACGCCGTCCCTGGAGCCCCGCGAGACACCTGCTTCCCGTGATAAGAGGCCCCCTGCCTCCATGGAGCTTGGAACTCTGGGGCCGGGCTGCGGGTCACTGGGCTAAGTGGCTGGAGACGCGCAGACCCCTCCGTCCCGACCGCCCCACTGCGAAGATCCCCCTGTTCCTCCATCCGTAAGGGGGTCGCCCCTTACGGATGGAGGAACAGGGGGAGGCCCCCAGGAGATGGCATTTGTCAGAGCCGCCGCTGGCCGGTTTCGGGCCAAGACGCGGGACCCGGCAGGCAGAGGGCAGGCAGCCCCACCAGAAGCCTCCCTCGGGGCAACGGGCCCCACCCCGGACATATCAGGCCCGCTTCACAGAGTCCCTGGGGTCCTGTCCGTGGAACTGGAAGCTCTGCCCGCCACCCAGAGGTCCGTTCCTTTTCCCGTGGACCACACTTGCCAGCGCGTCTCCCACCCCGGCAGAGGCAGAGTGCCAGGGAAGAACTAGGGCCCCGGGGCCTCGATGAGGGGCGGGCCAGGGTTCCGCGCCTGGTGGGCAGGGGCCCGGGCGGGCCGGACCCACGCCCAGGGACCCCGTCTCCCGGGGGGACTCGGGCCTGAGACCTGCCTGGGGGGCTGAGAGTCTTTCTTGGCTCAAACGGCCCCACCCTGCCCCGAGGCGGCAAACCTGCACCGAGACGCTTCTACTCTCTAAAGTCTGGGCTGGACTTCGCGAGAAGGGACTGTGTCCGCTGGGACCCGGGTCCCACAGAGCTCGAACCCCCCTCCCCGTGAAGGCATCCGCGGCCTGTGGTCCTTGCTGTCCGCAAAAGGCATTCACCTGCGGAGAACCTGGGCCCAGGTGAGCGGGACCAGGCCCCACGGCAGGAGCCTAGGGAGGCCACTGGAGCCACGGGGGCCAGGGCGGGGCATTTTCCCGGGTGCTCTCTCGGGTCCCGGGTGCCCTCTCTCGCCCGGGGAGTGCCCACGCCGTCCCTTGAGCCCCGCAGGACGCCTGCATCCCGCCATAAGCGGCCCACCTCCTCCATGGAGCACGGACACAGGGGGCCGGGGTGCGAGCAACTGGCCCTCGTGGCGGCAAACCCGCAGACCCCTCCGTCCCGTCCCCGCCACTGCGAAGATCCCCCTGTTCTTCCATCCGTAAAGGGGTCCCCCTTTACGGATGGAAGAACAGGGGGGAGGCGCCCAGGAGATGGCTTTTGTCCGAGCCGCGGCCGGGTGGTTTACGGGCCAAGAGGCGGGGCCGCGCAGGCGCAAGCAGGCCCCCCCCCCCCGCAAGCATCCCTCCGGGCAACGTGCCCCCCCCGCCCCCCCTTGAGATATCAGGCCAGGTTCACAGGGTCCCTGGGCTGGTGTCAGAGTTAACGGAAGCCCTCCCTGCCATCCAGAGGACCGTGCGTTTTCCCGTGGACCACACTTCCCAGCAGCTCTCCCACCCCCGCAGAGGCAGAGTGCCAGGGAAGAACTAGGGACCTGGGGCCGGGAAGAGGGGCCGGCCACGGTTCCGCGCCAGGTGGAGCGGGTCCCGGCGGGCGGGCGGGCGGGCGGGACCCTCGTCCACGGACCTGTTCTCCTGTGGGGAGTCTGGCCTGTGCCCCGCCTGGGAGGCTAAGAGCCTTGCTTCGCCTGCAACGCCCCCACCCTGCCACAAGGCGGCAGACTTGGGCCCAGCCGCTTCAACCCTCCAGTCTGTGCAGTAGCACCCCAAAATGGAGTGAGACCGCTGCGACCTCAGTCCCCCAGAGCTCGAACCCCCACCTCTGTGAGGGAATCGGCGGCCTCCTGTCCTTGGCGTCCGCAAGAGGCATTCACCTGCGGCGAACCAGGGCCTCGGGAGAGCAGGGCCAGGCCCCATGGTAGGAGCCCGGGGGAGGCAACGGCAGCCTCTGCGGCCAGGCCTCGGGCTCTCGCCGGGGCTCTCTCGGGGCACGGGCACCCTCTCTCGCCTAGAGAGTGCCCACGCCGTCCCTGGAGCCCCGCGAGACACCTGCTTCCCGTGATAAGAGGCCCCCTGCCTCCATGGAGCTTGGAACTCTGGGGCCGGGCTGCGGGTCACTGGGCTAAGTGGCTGGAGACGCGCAGACCCACCCCTCCGTCCCGACCGCCCCACTGCGAAGATCCCCCTGTTCCTCCATCCGTAAGGGGGTCGCCCCTTACGGATGGAGGAACAGGGGGGAGGCCCCCAGGAGATGGCATTTGTCAGAGCCGCCGCTGGCCGGTTTCGGGCCAAGACGCGGGACCCGGCAGGCAGAGGGCAGGCAGCCCCACCAGAAGCCTCCCTCGGGGCAACGGGCCCCACCCCGGACATATCAGGCCCGCTTCACAGAGTCCCTGGGGTCCTGTCCGTGGAACTGGAAGCTCTGCCCGCCACCCAGAGGTCCGTTCCTTTTCCCGTGGACCACACTTGCCAGCGCGTCTCCCACCCCGGCAGAGGCAGAGTGCCAGGGAAGAACTAGGGCCCCGGGGCCTCGATGAGGGGCGGGCCAGGGTTCCGCGCCTGGTGGGCAGGGGCCCGGGCGGGCCGGACCCACGCCCAGGGACCCCGTCTCCCGGGGGGACTCGGGCCTGAGACCTGCCTGGGGGGCTGAGAGTCTTTCTTGGCTCAAACGGCCCCACCCTGCCCCGAGGCGGCAAACCTGCACCGAGACGCTTCTACTCTCTAAAGTCTGGGCTGGACTTCGCGAGAAGGGACTGTGTCCGCTGGGACCCGGGTCCCACAGAGCTCGAACCCCCCTCCCCGTGAAGGCATCCGCGGCCTGTGGTCCTTGCTGTCCGCAAAAGGCATTCACCTGCGGAGAACCTGGGCCCAGGTGAGCGGGACCAGGCCCCACGGCAGGAGCCTAGGGAGGCCACTGGAGCCACGGGGGCCAGGGCGGGGCATTTTCCCGGGTGCTCTCTCGGGTCCCGGGTGCCCTCTCTCGCCCGGGGAGTGCCCACGCCGTCCCTTGAGCCCCGCAGGACGCCTGCATCCCGCCATAAGCGGCCCACCTCCTCCATGGAGCACGGACACAGGGGGCCGGGGTGCGAGCAACTGGCCCTCGTGGCGGCAAACCCGCAGACCCCTCCGTCCCGTCGCCGCCACTGCGAAGATCCCCCTGTTCTTCCATCCGTAAAGGGGTCCCCCTTTACGGATGGAAGAACAGGGGGGAGGCGCCCAGGAGATGGCTTTTGTCCGAGCCGCGGCCGGGTGGTTTACGGGCCAAGAGGCGGGGCCGCGCAGGCGCAAGCAGGCCCCCCCCCCCCCCGCAAGCATCCCTCCGGGCAACGTGCCCCCCCCGCCCCCCCTTGAGATATCAGGCCAGGTTCACAGGGTCCCTGGGCTGGTGTCAGAGTTAACGGAAGCCCTCCCTGCCATCCAGAGGACCGTGCGTTTTCCCGTGGACCACACTTCCCAGCAGCTCTCCCACCCCCGCAGAGGCAGAGTGCCAGGGAAGAACTAGGGACCTGGGGCCGGGAAGAGGGGCCGGCCACG
The DNA here is from genome assembly GCF_022682495.2 of Desmodus rotundus. Classification (NCBI taxonomy): domain Eukaryota; kingdom Metazoa; phylum Chordata; class Mammalia; order Chiroptera; family Phyllostomidae; genus Desmodus; species Desmodus rotundus. Next base: position 40,709 of record NW_026527389.1, on the reverse strand, counting down.
GTTCCGCGCCAGGTGGAGCGGGTCCCGGCGGGCGGGCGGGCGGGCGGGACCCTCGTCCACGGACCTGTTCTCCTGTGGGGAGTCTGGCCTGTGCCCCGCCTGGGAGGCTAAGAGCCTTGCTTCGCCTGCAACGCCCCCACCCTGCCACAAGGCGGCAGACTTGGGCCCAGCCGCTTCAACCCTCCAGTCTGTGCAGAAGCACCCAAAAATGGAGTGAGACCGCTGCGACCTCAGTCCCCCAGAGCTCGAACCCCCACCTCTGTGAGGGAATCGGCGGCCTCCTGTCCTTGGCGTCCGCAAAAGGCATTCACCTGCGGCGAACCAGGGCCTCGGGAGAGCAGGGCCAGGCCCCATGGTAGGAGCCCGGGGGAGGCAACGGCAGCCTCTGCGGCCAGGCCTCGGGCTCTCGCCGGGGCTCTCTCGGGGCACGGGCACCCTCTCTCGCCTAGAGAGTGCCCACGCCGTCCCTGGAGCCCCGCGAGACACCTGCTTCCCGTGATAAGAGGCCCCCTGCCTCCATGGAGCTTGGAACTCTGGGGCCGGGCTGCGGGTCACTGGGCTAAGTGGCTGGAGACGCGCAGACCCCTCCGTCCCGACCGCCCCACTGCGAAGATCCCCCTGTTCCTCCATCCGTAAGGGGGTCGCCCCTTACGGATGGAGGAACAGGGGGGAGGCCCCCAGGAGATGGCATTTGTCAGAGCCGCCGCTGGCCGGTTTCGGGCCAAGACGCGGGACCCGGCAGGCAGAGGGCAGGCAGCCCCACCAGAAGCCTCCCTCGGGGCAACGGGCCCCACCCCGGACATATCAGGCCCGCTTCACAGAGTCCCTGGGGTCCTGTCCGTGGAACTGGAAGCTCTGCCCGCCACCCAGAGGTCCGTTCCTTTTCCCGTGGACCACACTTGCCAGCGCGTCTCCCACCCCGGCAGAGGCAGAGTGCCAGGGAAGAACTAGGGCCCCGGGGCCTCGATGAGGGGCGGGCCAGGGTTCCGCGCCTGGTGGGCAGGGGCCCGGGCGGGCCGGACCCACGCCCAGGGACCCCGTCTCCCGGGGGGACTCGGGCCTGAGACCTGCCTGGGGGGCTGAGAGTCTTTCTTGGCTCAAACGGCCCCACCCTGCCCCGAGGCGGCAAACCTGCACCGAGACGCTTCTACTCTCTAAAGTCTGGGCTGGACTTCGCGAGAAGGGACTGTGTCCGCTGGGACCCGGGTCCCACAGAGCTCGAACCCCCCTCCCCGTGAAGGCATCCGCGGCCTGTGGTCCTTGCTGTCCGCAAAAGGCATTCACCTGCGGAGAACCTGGGCCCAGGTGGGCGGGACCAGGCCCCACGGCAGGAGCCTAGGGAGGCCACTGGAGCCACGGGGGCCAGGGCGGGGCATTTTCCCGGGTGCTGTCTCGGGTCCCGGGTGCCCTCTCTCGCCCGGGGAGCGCCCACGCCGTCCCTTGAGCCCCGCAGGACGCCTGCATCCCGCCATAAGCGGCCCACCTCCTCCATGGAGCACGGACACAGGGGGCCGGGGTGCGAGCAACTGGCCTACGTGGCGGCAAACCCGCAGACCCCTCCGTCCCGTCCCCGCCACTGCGAAGATCCCCCTGTTCTTCCATCCGTAAAGGGGTCCCCCTTTACGGATGGAAGAACAGGGGGGAGGCGCCCAGGAGATGGCTTTTGTCCGAGCCGCGGCCGGGTGGTTTACGGGCCAAGAGGCGGGGCCGCGCAGGCGCAAGCAGGCCCCCCCACCGCAAGCATCCCTCCGGGCAACGTGCCCCCCCCCGCCCCCCCTTGAGATATCAGGCCAGGTTCACAGGGTCCCTGGGCTGGTGTCAGAGTTAACGGAAGCCCTCCCTGCCATCCAGAGGACCGTGCGTTTTCCCGTGGACCACACTTCCCAGCAGCTCTCCCACCCCCGCAGAGGCAGAGTGCCAGGGAAGAACTAGGGACCTGGGGCCGGGAAGAGGGGCCGGCCACGGTTCCGCGCCAGGTGGAGCGGGTCCCGGCGGGCGGGCGGGCGGGCGGGACCCTCGTCCACGGACCTGTTCTCCTGTGGGGAGTCTGGCCTGTGCCCCGCCTGGGAGGCTAAGAGCCTTGCTTCGCCTGCAACGCCCCCACCCTGCCACAAGGCGGCAGACTTGGGCCCAGCCGCTTCAACCCTCCAGTCTGTGCAGAAGCACCCCAAAATGGAGTGAGACCGCTGCGACCACAGTCCCCCAGAGCTCGAACCCCCACCTCTGTGAGGGAATCGGCGGCCTCCTGTCCTTGGCGTCCGCAAGAGGCATTCACCTGCGGCGAACCAGGGCCTCGGGAGAGCAGGGCCAGGCCCCATGGTAGGAGCCCGGGGGAGGCAACGGCAGCCTCTGCGGCCAGGCCTCGGGCTCTCGCCGGGGCTCTCTCGGGGCACGGGCACCCTCTCTCGCCTAGAGAGTGCCCACGCCGTCCCTGGAGCCCCGCGAGACACCTGCTTCCCGTGATAAGAGGCCCCCTGCCTCCATGGAGCTTGGAACTCTGGGGCCGGGCTGCGGGTCACTGGGCTAAGTGGCTGGAGACGCGCAGACCCCTCCGTCCCGACCGCCCCACTGCGAAGATCCCCCTGTTCCTCCATCCGTAAGGGGGTCGCCCCTTACGGATGGAGGAACAGGGGGGAGGCCCCCAGGAGATGGCATTTGTCAGAGCCGCCGCTGGCCGGTTTCGGGCCAAGACGCGGGACCCGGCAGGCAGAGGGCAGGCAGCCCCACCAGAAGCCTCCCTCGGGGCAACGGGCCCCACCCCGGATATATCAGGCCCGCTTCACAGAGTCCCTGGGGTCCTGTCCGTGGAACTGGAAGCTCTGCCCGCCACCCAGAGGTCCGTTCCTTTTCCCGTGGACCACACTTGCCAGCGCGTCTCCCACCCCGGCAGAGGCAGAGTGCCAGGGAAGAACTAGGGCCCCGGGGCCTCGATGAGGGGCGGGCCAGGGTTCCGCGCCTGGTGGGCAGGGGCCCGGGCGGGCCGGACCCACGCCCAGGGACCCCGTCTCCCGGGGGGACTCGGGCCTGAGACCTGCCTGGGGGGCTGAGAGTCTTTCTTGGCTCAAACGGCCCCACCCTGCCCCGAGGCGGCAAACCTGCACCGAGACGCTTCTACTCTCTAAAGTCTGGGCTGGACTTCGCGAGAAGGGACTGTGTCCGCTGGGACCCGGGTCCCACAGAGCTCGAACCCCCCTCCCCGTGAAGGCATCCGCGGCCTGTGGTCCTTGCTGTCCGCAAAAGGCATTCACCTGCGGAGAACCTGGGCCCAGGTGAGCGGGACCAGGCCCCACGGCAGGAGCCTAGGGAGGCCACTGGAGCCACGGGGGCCAGGGCGGGGCATTTTCCCGGGTGCTCTCTCGAGTCCCGGGTGCCCTCTCTCGCCCGGGGAGTGCCCACGCCGTCCCTTGAGCCCCGCAGGACGCCTGCATCCCGCCATAAGCGGCCCACCTCCTCCATGGAGCACGGACACAGGGGGCCGGGGTGCGAGCAACTGGCCCTCGTGGCGGCAAACCCGCAGACCCCTCCGTCCCGTCCCCGCCACTGCGAAGATCCCCCTGTTCTTCCATCCGTAAAGGGGTCCCCCTTTACGGATGGAAGAACAGGGGGGAGGCGCCCAGGAGATGGCTTTTGTCCGAGCCGCGGCCGGGTGGTTTACGGGCCAAGAGGCGGGGCCGCGCAGGCGCAAGCAGGCCCCCCCCCCCCGCAAGCATCCCTCCGGGCAACGTGCCCCCCCCGCCCCCCCTTGAGATATCAGGCCAGGTTCACAGGGTCCCTGGGCTGGTGTCAGAGTTAACGGAAGCCCTCCCTGCCATCCAGAGGACCGTGCGTTTTCCCGTGGACCACACTTCCCAGCAGCTCTCCCACCCCCGCAGAGGCAGAGTGCCAGGGAAGAACTAGGGACCTGGGGCCGGGAAGAGGGGCCGGCCACGGTTCCGCGCCAGGTGGAGCGGGTCCCGGCGGGCGGGCGGGCGGGCGGGACCCTCGTCCACGGACCTGTTCTCCTGTGGGGAGTCTGGCCTGTGCCCCGCCTGGGAGGCTAAGAGCCTTGCTTCGCCTGCAACGCCCCCACCCTGCCACAAGGCGGCAGACTTGGGCCCAGCCGCTTCAACCCTCCAGTCTGTGCAGAAGCACCCCAAAATGGAGTGAGACCGCTGCGACCTCAGTCCCCCAGAGCTCGAACCCCCACCTCTGTGAGGGAATCGTCGGCCTCCTGTCCTTGGCGTCCGCAAGAGGCATTCACCTGCGGCGAACCAGGGCCTCGGGAGAGCAGGGCCAGGCCCCATGGTAGGAGCCCGGGGGAGGCAACGGCAGCCTCTGCGGCCAGGCCTCGGGCTCTCGCCGGGGCTCTCTCGGGGCACGGGCACCCTCTCTCGCCTAGAGAGTGCCCACGCCGTCCCTGGAGCCCCGCGAGACACCTGCTTCCCGTGATAAGAGGCCCCCTGCCTCCATGGAGCTTGGAACTCTGGGGCCGGGCTGCGGGTCACTGGGCTAAGTGGCTGGAGACGCGCAGACCCCTCCGTCCCGACCGCCCCACTGCGAAGATCCCCCTGTTCCTCCATCCGTAAGGGGGTCGCCCCTTACGGATGGAGGAACAGGGGGGAGGCCCCCAGGAGATGGCATTTGTCAGAGCCGCCGCTGGCCGGTTTCGGGCCAAGACGCGGGACCCGGCAGGCAGAGGGCAGGCAGCCCCACCAGAAGCCTCCCTCGGGGCAACGGGCCCCACCCCGGACATATCAGGCCCGCTTCACAGAGTCCCTGGGGTCCTGTCCGTGGAACTGGAAGCTCTGCCCGCCACCCAGAGGTCCGTTCCTTTTCCCGTGGACCACACTTGCCAGCGCGTCTCCCACCCCGGCAGAGGCAGAGTGCCAGGGAAGAACTAGGGCCCCGGGGCCGCGATGAGGGGCGGGCCAGGGTTCCGCGCCTGGTGGGCAGGGGCCCGGGCGGGCCGGACCCACGCCCAGGGACCCCGTCTCCCGGGGGGACTCGGGCCTGAGACCTGCCTGGGGGGCTGAGAGTCTTTCTTGGCTCAAACGGCCCCACCCTGCCCCGAGGCGGCAAACCTGCACCGAGACGCTTCTACTCTCTAAAGTCTGGGCTGGACTTCGCGAGAAGGGACTGTGTCCGCTGGGACCCGGGTCCCACAGAGCTCGAACCCCCCTCCCCGTGAAGGCATCCGCGGCCTGTGGTCCTTGCTGTCCGCAAAAGGCATTCACCTGCGGAGAACCTGGGCCCAGGTGAGCGGGACCAGGCCCCACGGCAGGAGCCTAGGGAGGCCACTGGAGCCACGGGGGCCAGGGCGGGGCATTTTCCCGGGTGCTCTCTCGGGTCCCGGGTGCCCTCTCTCGCCCGGGGAGTGCCCACGCCGTCCCTTGAGCCCCGCAGGACGCCTGCATCCCGCCATAAGCGGCCCACCTCCTCCATGGAGCACGGACACAGGGGGCCGGGGTGCGAGCAACTGGCCCTCGTGGCGGCAAACCCGCAGACCCCTCCGTCCCGTCCCCGCCACTGCGAAGATCCCCCTGTTCTTCCATCCGTAAAGGGGTCCCCCTTTACGGATGGAAGAACAGGGGGGAGGCGCCCAGGAGATGGCTTTTGTCCGAGCCGCGGCCGGGTGGTTTACGGGCCAAGAGGCGGGGCCGCGCAGGCGCAAGCAGGCCCCCCCCCCCCGCAAGCATCCCTCCGGGCAACGTGCCCCCCCCGCCCCCCCTTGAGATATCAGGCCAGGTTCACAGGGTCCCTGGGCTGGTGTCAGAGTTAACGGAAGCCCTCCCTGCCATCCAGAGGACCGTGCGTTTTCCCGTGGACCACACTTCCCAGCAGCTCTCCCACCCCCGCAGAGGCAGAGTGCCAGGGAAGAACTAGGGACCTGGGGCCGGGAAGAGGGGCCGGCCACGGTTCCGCGCCAGGTGGAGCGGGTCCCGGCGGGCGGGCGGGCGGGCGGGACCCTCGTCCACGGACCTGTTCTCCTGTGGGGAGTCTGGCCTGTGCCCCGCCTGGGAGGCTAAGAGCCTTGCTTCGCCTGCAACGCCCCCACCCTGCCACAAGGCGGCAGACTTGGGCCCAGCCGCTTCAACCCTCCAGTCTGTGCAGTAGCACCCCAAAATGGAGTGAGACCGCTGCGACCTCAGTCCCCCAGAGCTCGAACCCCCACCTCTGTGAGGGAATCGGCGGCCTCCTGTCCTTGGCGTCCGCAAGAGGCATTCACCTGCGGCGAACCAGGGCCTCGGGAGAGCAGGGCCAGGCCCCATGGTAGGAGCCCGGGGGAGGCAACGGCAGCCTCTGCGGCCAGGCCTCGGGCTCTCGCCGGGGCTCTCTCGGGGCACGGGCACCCTCTCTCGCCTAGAGAGTGCCCACGCCGTCCCTGGAGCCCCGCGAGACACCTGCTTCCCGTGATAAGAGGCCCCCTGCCTCCATGGAGCTTGGAACTCTGGGGCCGGGCTGCGGGTCACTGGGCTAAGTGGCTGGAGACGCGCAGACCCACCCCTCCGTCCCGACCGCCCCACTGCGAAGATCCCCCTGTTCCTCCATCCGTAAGGGGGTCGCCCCTTACGGATGGAGGAACAGGGGGGAGGCCCCCAGGAGATGGCATTTGTCAGAGCCGCCGCTGGCCGGTTTCGGGCCAAGACGCGGGACCCGGCAGGCAGAGGGCAGGCAGCCCCACCAGAAGCCTCCCTCGGGGCAACGGGCCCCACCCCGGACATATCAGGCCCGCTTCACAGAGTCCCTGGGGTCCTGTCCGTGGAACTGGAAGCTCTGCCCGCCACCCAGAGGTCCGTTCCTTTTCCCGTGGACCACACTTGCCAGCGCGTCTCCCACCCCGGCAGAGGCAGAGTGCCAGGGAAGAACTAGGGCCCCGGGGCCTCGATGAGGGGCGGGCCAGGGTTCCGCGCCTGGTGGGCAGGGGCCCGGGCGGGCCGGACCCACGCCCAGGGACCCCGTCTCCCGGGGGGACTCGGGCCTGAGACCTGCCTGGGGGGCTGAGAGTCTTTCTTGGCTCAAACGGCCCCACCCTGCCCCGAGGCGGCAAACCTGCACCGAGACGCTTCTACTCTCTAAAGTCTGGGCTGGACTTCGCGAGAAGGGACTGTGTCCGCTGGGACCCGGGTCCCACAGAGCTCGAACCCCCCTCCCCGTGAAGGCATCCGCGGCCTGTGGTCCTTGCTGTCCGCAAAAGGCATTCACCTGCGGAGAACCTGGGCCCAGGTGAGCGGGACCAGGCCCCACGGCAGGAGCCTAGGGAGGCCACTGGAGCCACGGGGGCCAGGGCGGGGCATTTTCCCGGGTGCTCTCTCGGGTCCCGGGTGCCCTCTCTCGCCCGGGGAGTGCCCACGCCGTCCCTTGAGCCCCGCAGGACGCCTGCATCCCGCCATAAGCGGCCCACCTCCTCCATGGAGCACGGACACAGGGGGCCGGGGTGCGAGCAACTGGCCCTCGTGGCGGCAAACCCGCAGACCCCTCCGTCCCGTCGCCGCCACTGCGAAGATCCCCCTGTTCTTCCATCCGTAAAGGGGTCCCCCTTTACGGATGGAAGAACAGGGGGGAGGCGCCCAGGAGATGGCTTTTGTCCGAGCCGCGGCCGGGTGGTTTACGGGCCAAGAGGCGGGGCCGCGCAGGCGCAAGCAGGCCCCCCCCCCCCCGCAAGCATCCCTCCGGGCAACGTGCCCCCCCCGCCCCCCCTTGAGATATCAGGCCAGGTTCACAGGGTCCCTGGGCTGGTGTCAGAGTTAACGGAAGCCCTCCCTGCCATCCAGAGGACCGTGCGTTTTCCCGTGGACCACACTTCCCAGCAGCTCTCCCACCCCCGCAGAGGCAGAGTGCCAGGGAAGAACTAGGGACCTGGGGCCGGGAAGAGGGGCCGGCCACGGTTCCGCGCCAGGTGGAGCGGGTCCCGGCGGGCGGGCGGGCGGGCGGGACCCTCGTCCACGGACCTGTTCTCCTGTGGGGAGTCTGGCCTGTGCCCCGCCTGGGAGGCTAAGAGCCTTGCTTCGCCTGCAACGCCCCCACCCTGCCACAAGGCGGCAGACTTGGGCCCAGCCGCTTCAACCCTCCAGTCTGTGCAGAAGCACCCAAAAATGGAGTGAGACCGCTGCGACCTCAGTCCCCCAGAGCTCGAACCCCCACCTCTGTGAGGGAATCGGCGGCCTCCTGTCCTTGGCGTCCGCAAAAGGCATTCACCTGCGGCGAACCAGGGCCTCGGGAGAGCAGGGCCAGGCCCCATGGTAGGAGCCCGGGGGAGGCAACGGCAGCCTCTGCGGCCAGGCCTCGGGCTCTCGCCGGGGCTCTCTCGGGGCACGGGCACCCTCTCTCGCCTAGAGAGTGCCCACGCCGTCCCTGGAGCCCCGCGAGACACCTGCTTCCCGTGATAAGAGGCCCCCTGCCTCCATGGAGCTTGGAACTCTGGGGCCGGGCTGCGGGTCACTGGGCTAAGTGGCTGGAGACGCGCAGACCCCTCCGTCCCGACCGCCCCACTGCGAAGATCCCCCTGTTCCTCCATCCGTAAGGGGGTCGCCCCTTACGGATGGAGGAACAGGGGGGAGGCCCCCAGGAGATGGCATTTGTCAGAGCCGCCGCTGGCCGGTTTCGGGCCAAGACGCGGGACCCGGCAGGCAGAGGGCAGGCAGCCCCACCAGAAGCCTCCCTCGGGGCAACGGGCCCCACCCTGGACATATCAGGCCTGCTTCACAGAGTCCCTGGGGTCCTGTCCGTGGAACTGGAAGCTCTGCCCGCCACCCAGAGGTCCGTTCCTTTTCCCGTGGACCACACTTGCCAGCGCGTCTCCCACCCCGGCAGAGGCAGAGTGCCGGGGAAGAACTAGGGCCCCGGGGCCTCGATGAGGGGCGGGCCAGGGTTCCGCGCTTGGTGGGCAGGGGCCCGGGCGGGCCGGACCCACGCCCAGGGACCCCGTCTCCCGGGGGGACTCGGGCCTGAGACCTGCCTGGGGGGCTGAGAGTCTTTCTTGGCTCAAACGGCCCCACCCTGCCCCGAGGCGGCAAACCTGCACCGAGACGCTTCTACTCTCTAAAGTCTGGGCTGGACTTCGCGAGAAGGGACTGTGTCCGCTGGGACCCGGGTCCCACAGAGCTCGAACCCCCCTCCCCGTGAAGGCATCCGCGGCCTGTGGTCCTTGCTGTCCGCAAAAGGCATTCACCTGCGGAGAACCTGGGCCCAGGTGAGCGGGACCAGGCCCCACGGCAGGAGCCTAGGGAGGCCACTGGAGCCACGGGGGCCAGGGCGGGGCATTTTCCCGGGTGCTCTCTCGGGTCCCGGGTGCCCTCTCTCGCCCGGGGAGCGCCCACGCCGTCCCTTGAGCCCCGCAGGACGCCTGCATCCCGCCATAAGCGGCCCACCTCCTCCATGGAGCACGGACACAGGGGGCCGGGGTGCGAGCAACTGGCCTACGTGGCGGCAAACCCGCAGACCCCTCCGTCCCGTCCCCGCCACTGCGAAGATCCCCCTGTTCTTCCATCCGTAAAGGGGTCCCCCTTTACGGATGGAAGAACAGGGGGGAGGCGCCCAGGAGATGGCTTTTGTCCGAGCCGCGGCCGGGTGGTTTACGGGCCAAGAGGCGGGGCCGCGCAGGCGCAAGCAGGCCCCCCCACCACAAGCATCCCTCCGGGCAACGTGCCCCCCCCCCGCCCCTTGAGATATCAGGCCAGGTTCACAGGGTCCCTGGGCTGGTGTCAGAGTTAACGGAAGCCCTCCCTGCCATCCAGAGGACCGTGCGTTTTCCCGTGGACCACACTTCCCAGCAGCTCTCCCACCCCCGCAGAGGCAGAGTGCCAGGGAAGAACTAGGGACCTGGGGCCGGGAAGAGGGGCCGGCCACGGTTCCGCGCCAGGTGGAGCGGGTCCCGGCGGGCGGGCGGGCGGGCGGGCGGGACCCTCGTCCACGGACCTGTTCTCCTGTGGGGAGTCTGGCCTGTGCCCCGCCTGGGAGGCTGAGAGCCTTGCTTCGCCTGCAACGCCCCCACCCTGCCACAAGGCGGCAGACTTGGGCCCCGCCGCTTCAACCCTCCAGTCTGTGCAGAAGCACCCAAAAATGGAGTGAGACCGCTGCGACCTCAGTCCCCCAGAGCTCGAACCCCCACCTCTGTGAGGGAATCGGCGGCCTCCTGTCCTTGGCGTCCGCAAGAGGCATTCACCTGCGGCGAACCAGGGCCTCGGGAGAGCAGGGCCAGGCCCCATGGTAGGAGCCCGGGGGAGGCAACGGCAGCCTCTGCGGCCAGGCCTCGGGCTCTCGCCGGGGCTCTCTCGGGGCACGGGCACCCTCTCTCGCCTAGAGAGTGCCCACGCCGTCCCTGGAGCCCCGCGAGACACCTGCTTCCCGTGATAAGAGGCCCCCTGCCTCCATGGAGCTTGGAACTCTGGGGCCGGGCTGCGGGTCACTGGGCTAAGTGGCTGGAGACGCGCAGACCCCTCCGTCCCGACCGCCCCACTGCGAAGATCCCCCTGTTCCTCCATCCGTAAGGGGGTCGCCCCTTACGGATGGAGGAACAGGGGGGAGGCCCCCAGGAGATGGCATTTGTCAGAGCCGCCGCTGGCCGGTTTCGGGCCAAGACGCGGGACCCGGCAGGCAGAGGGCAGGCAGCCCCACCAGAAGCCTCCCTCGGGGCAACGGGCCCCACCCCGGACATATCAGGCCCGCTTCACAGAGTCCCTGGGGTCCTGTCCGTGGAACTGGAAGCTCTGCCCGCCACCCAGAGGTCCGTTCCTTTTCCCGTGGACCACACTTGCCAGCGCGTCTCCCACCCCGGCAGAGGCAGAGTGCCAGGGAAGAACTAGGGCCCCGGGGCCTCGATGAGGGGCGGGCCAGGGTTCCGCGCCTGGTGGGCAGGGGCCCGGGCGGGCCGGACCCACGCCCAGGGACCCCGTCTCCCGGGGGGACTCGGGCCTGTGACCTGCCTGGGGGGCTGAGAGTCTTTCTTGGCTCAAACGGCCCCACCCTGCCCCGAGGCGGCAAACCTGCACCGAGACGCTTCTACTCTCTAAAGTCTGGGCTGGACTTCGCGAGAAGGGACTGTGTCCGCTGGGACCCGGGTCCCACAGAGCTCGAACCCCCCTCCCCGTGAAGGCATCCGCGGCCTGTGGTCCTTGCTGTCCGCAAAAGGCATTCACCTGCGGAGAACCTGGGCCCAGGTGAGCGGGACCAGGCCCCACGGCAGGAGCCTAGGGAGGCCACTGGAGCCACGGGGGCCAGGGCGGGGCATTTTCCCGGGTGCTCTCTCGGGTCCCGGGTGCCCTCTCTCGCCCGGGGAGTGCCCACGCCGTCCGCCGTCCCTTGAGCCCCGCAGGACGCCTGCATCCCGCCATAAGCGGCCCACCTCCTCCATGGAGCACGGACACAGGGGGCCGGGGTGCGAGCAACTGGCCCACGTGGCGGCAAACCCGCAGACCCCTCCGTCCCGTCCCCGCCACTGCGAAGATCCCCCTGTTCTTCCATCCGTAAAGGGGTCCCCCTTTACGGATGGAAGAACAGGGGGGAGGCGCCCAGGAGATGGCTTTTGTCCGAGCCGCGGCCGGGTGGTTTACGGGCCAAGAGGCGGGGCCGCGCAGGCGCAAGCATGCCCCCCCCCCCCCCGCAAGCATCCCTCCGGGCAACGTGCCCCCCCCGCCCCCCCTTGAGATATCAGGCCAGGTTCACAGGGTCCCTGGGCTGGTGTCAGAGTTAACGGAAGCCCTCCCTGCCATCCAGAGGACCGTGCGTTTTCCCGTGGACCACACTTCCCAGCAGCTCTCCCACCCCCGCAGAGGCAGAGTGCCAGGGAAGAACTAGGGACCTGGGGCCGGGAAGAGGGGCCGGCCACGGTTCCGCGCCAGGTGGAGCGGGTCCCGGCGGGCGGGCGGGCGGGCGGGACCCTCGTCCACGGACCTGTTCTCCTGTGGGGAGTCTGGCCTGTGCCCCGCCTGGGAGGCTAAGAGCCTTGCTTCGCCTGCAACGCCCCCACCCTGCCACAAGGCGGCAGACTTGGGCCCAGCCGCTTCAACCCTCCAGTCTGTGCAGAAGCACCCCAAAATGGAGTGAGACCGCTGCGACCTCAGTCCCCCAGAGCTCGAACCCCCACCTCTGTGAGGGAATCGGCGGCCTCCTGTCCTTGGCGTCCGCAAGAGGCATTCACCTGCGGCGAACCAGGGCCTCGGGAGAGCAGGGCCAGGCCCCATGGTAGGAGCCCGGGGGAGGCAACGGCAGCCTCTGCGGCCAGGCCTCGGGCTCTCGCCGGGGCTCTCTCGGGGCACGGGCACCCTCTCTCGCCTAGAGAGTGCCCACGCCGTCCCTGGAGCCCCGCGAGACACCTGCTTCCCGTGATAAGAGGCCCCCTGCCTCCATGGAGCTTGGAACTCTGGGGCCGGGCTGCGGGTCACTGGGCTAAGTGGCTGGAGACGCGCAGACCCCTCCGTCCCGACCGCCCCACTGCGAAGATCCCCCTGTTCCTCCATCCGTAAGGGGGTCGCCCCTTACGGATGGAGGAACAGGGGGGAGGCCCCCAGGAGATGGCATTTGTCAGAGCCGCCGCTGGCCGGTTTCGGGCCAAGACGCGGGACCCGGCAGGCAGAGGGCAGGCAGCCCCACCAGAAGCCTCCCTCGGGGCAACGGGCCCCACCCCGGACATATCAGGCCCGCTTCACAGAGTCCCTGGGGTCCTGTCCGTGGAACTGGAAGCTCTGCCCGCCACCCAGAGGTCCGTTCCTTTTCCCGTGCACCACACTTGCCAGCGCGTCTCCCACCCCGGCAGAGGCAGAGTGCCAGGGAAGAACTAGGGCCCCGGGGCCTCGATGAGGGGCGGGCCAGGGTTCCGCGCCTGGTGGGCAGGGGCCCGGGCGGGCCGGACCCACGCCCAGGGACCCCGTCTCCCGGGGGGACTCGGGCCTGAGACCTGCCTGGGGGGCTGAGAGTCTTTCTTGGCTCAAACGGCCCCACCCTGCCCCAAGGCGGCAAACCTGCACCGAGACGCTTCTACTCTCTAAAGTCTGGGCTGGACTTCGCGAGAAGGGACTGTGTCCGCTGGGACCCGGGTCCCACAGAGCTCGAACCCCCCTCCCCGTGAAGGCATCCGCGGCCTGTGGTCCTTGCTGTCCGCAAAAGGCATTCACCTGCGGAGAACCTGGGCCCAGGTGAGCGGGACCAGGCCCCACGGCAGGAGCCTAGGGAGGCCACTGGAGCCACGGGGGCCAGGGCGGGGCATTTTCCCGGGTGCTCTCTCGGGTCCCGGGTGCCCTCTCTCGCCCGGGGAGTGCCCACGCCGTCCGCCGTCCCTTGAGCCCCGCAGGACGCCTGCATCCCGCCATAAGCGGCCCACCTCCTCCATGGAGCACGGACACAGGGGGCCGGGGTGCGAGCAACTGGCCCACGTGGCGGCAAACCCGCAGACCCCTCCGTCCCGTCCCCGCCACTGCAAAGATCCCCCTGTTCTTCCATCCGTAAAGGGGTCCCCCTTTACGGATGGAAGAACAGGGGGGAGGCGCCCAGGAGATGGCTTTTGTCCGAGCCGCGGCCGGGTGGTTTACGGGCCAAGAGGCGGGGCCGCGCAGGCGCAAGCATGCCCCCCCCCCCCCCGCAAGCATCCCTCCGGGCAACGTGCCCCCCCCGCCCCCCCTTGAGATATCAGGCCAGGTTCACAGGGTCCCTGGGCTGGTGTCAGAGTTAACGGAAGCCCTCCCTGCCATCCAGAGGACCGTGCGTTTTCCCGTGGACCACACTTCCCAGCAGCTCTCCCACCCCCGCAGAGGCAGAGTGCCAGGGAAGAACTAGGGACCTGGGGCCGGGAAGAGGGGCCGGCCACGGTTCCGCGCCAGGTGGAGCGGGTCCCGGCGGGCGGGCGGGCGGGCGGGACCCTCGTCCACGGACCTGTTCTCCTGTGGGGAGTCTGGCCTGTGCCCCGCCTGGGAGGCTAAGAGCCTTGCTTCGCCTGCAACGCCCCCACCCTGCCACAAGGCGGCAGACTTGGGCCCAGCCGCTTCAACCCTCCAGTCTGTGCAGAAGCACCCCAAAATGGAGTGAGACCGCTGCGACCTCAGTCCCCCAGAGCTCGAACCCCCACCTCTGTGAGGGAATCGGCGGCCTCCTGTCCTTGGCGTCCGCAAGAGGCATTCACCTGCGGCGAACCAGGGCCTCGGGAGAGCAGGGCCAGGCCCCATGGTAGGAGCCCGGGGGAGGCAACGGCAGCCTCTGCGGCCAGGCCTCGGGCTCTCGCCGGGGCTCTCTCGGGGCACGGGCACCCTCTCTCGCCTAGAGAGTGCCCACGCCGTCCCTGGAGCCCCGCGAGACACCTGCTTCCCGTGATAAGAGGCCCCCTGCCTCCATGGAGCTTGGAACTCTGGGGCCGGGCTGCGGGTCACTGGGCTAAGTGGCTGGAGACGCGCAGACCCCTCCGTCCCGACCGCCCCACTGCGAAGATCCCCCTGTTCCTCCATCCGTAAGGGGGTCGCCCCTTACGGATGGAGGAACAGGGGGGAGGCCCCCAGGAGATGGCATTTGTCAGAGCCGCCGCTGGCCGGTTTCGGGCCAAGACGCGGGACCCGGCAGGCAGAGGGCAGGCAGCCCCACCAGAAGCCTCCCTCGGGGCAACGGGCCCCACCCCGGACATATCAGGCCCGCTTCACAGAGTCCCTGGGGTCCTGTCCGTGGAACTGGAAGCTCTGCCCGCCACCCAGAGGTCCGTTCCTTTTCCCGTGGACCACACTTGCCAGCGCGTCTCCCACCCCGGCAGAGGCAGAGTGCCAGGGAAGAACTAGGGCCCCGGGGCCTCGATGAGGGGCGGGCCAGGGTTCCGCGCCTGGTGGGCAGGGGCCCGGGCGGGCCGGACCCACGCCCAGGGACCCCGTCTCCCGGGGGGACTCGGGCCTGAGACCTGCCTGGGGGGCTGAGAGTCTTTCTTGGCTCAAACGGCCCCACCCTGCCCCGAGGCGGCAAACCTGCACCGAGACGCTTCTACTCTCTATAGTCTGGGCTGGACTTCGCGAGAAGGGACTGTGTCCGCTGGGACCCGGGTCCCACAGAGCTCGAACCCCCCTCCCCGTGAAGGCATCCGCGGCCTGTGGTCCTTGCTGTCCGCAAAAGGCATTCACCTGCGGAGAACCTGGGCCCAGGTGAGCGGGACCAGGCCCCACGGCAGGAGCCTAGGGAGGCCACTGGAGCCACGGGGGCCAGGGCGGGGCATTTTCCCGGGTGCTCTCTCGGGTCCCGGGTGCCCTCTCTCGCCCGGGGAGTGCCCACGCCGTCCGCCGTCCCTTGAGCCCCGCAGGACGCCTGCATCCCGCCATAAGCGGCCCACCTCCTCCATGGAGCACGGACACAGGGGGCCGGGGTGCGAGCAACTGGCCCTCGTGGCGGCAAACCCGCAGACCCCTCCGTCCCGTCCCCGCCACTGCGAAGATCCCCCTGTTCTTCCATCCGTAAAGGGGTCCCCCTTTACGGATGGAAGAACAGGGGGTAGGCGCCCAGGAGATGGCTTTTGTCCGAGCCGCGGCCGGGTGGTTTACGGGCCAAGAGGCGGGGCCGCGCAGGCGCAAGCAGGCCCCCCCCCCCCCCGCAAGCATCCCTCCGGGCAACGTGCCCCCCCCCGCCCCCCCTTGAGATATCAGGCCAGGTTCACAGGGTCCCTGGGCTGGTGTCAGAGTTAACGGAAGCCCTCCCTGCCATCCAGAGGACCGTGCGTTTTCCCGTGGACCACACTTCCCAGCAGCTCTCCCACCCCCGCAGAGGCAGAGTGCCAGGGAAGAACTAGGGACCTGGGGCCGGGAAGAGGGGCCGGCCACGGTTCCGCGCCAGGTGGAGCGGGTCCCGGCGGGCGGGCGGGCGGGCGGGACCCTCGTCCACGGACCTGTTCTCCTGTGGGGAGTCTGGCCTGTGCCCCGCCTGGGAGGCTAAGAGCCTTGCTTCGCCTGCAACGCCCCCACCCTGCCACAAGGCGGCAGACTTGGGCCCAGCCGCTTCAACCCTCCAGTCTGTGCAGAAGCACCCCAAAATGGAGTGAGACCGCTGCGACCTCAGTCCCCCAGAGCTCGAACCCCCACCTCTGTGAGGGAATCGGCGGCCTCCTGTCCTTGGCGTCCGCAAGAGGCATTCACCTGCGGCGAACCAGGGCCTCGGGAGAGCAGGGCCAGGCCCCATGGTAGGAGCCCGGGGGAGGCAACGGCAGCCTCTGCGGCCAGGCCTCGGGCTCTCGCCGGGGCTCTCTCGGGGCACGGGCACCCTCTCTCGCCTAGAGAGTGCCCACGCCGTCCCTGGAGCCCCGCGAGACACCTGCTTCCCGTGATAAGAGGCCCCCTGCCTCCATGGAGCTTGGAACTCTGGGGCCGGGCTGCGGGTCACTGGGCTAAGTGGCTGGAGACGCGCAGACCCCTCCGTCCCGACCGCCCCACTGCGAAGATCCCCCTGTTCCTCCATCCGTAAGGGGGTCGCCCCTTACGGATGGAGGAACAGGGGGGAGGCCCCCAGGAGATGGCATTTGTCAGAGCCGCCGCTGGCCGGTTTCGGGCCAAGACGCGGGACCCGGCAGGCAGAGGGCAGGCAGCCCCACCAGAAGCCTCCCTCGGGGCAACGGGCCCCACCCCGGACATATCAGGCCCGCTTCACAGAGTCCCTGGGGTCCTGTCCGTGGAACTGGAAGCTCTGCCCGCCACCCAGAGGTCCGTTCCTTTTCCCGTGGACCACACTTGCCAGCGCGTCTCCCACCCCGGCAGAGGCAGAGTGCCAGGGAAGAACTAGGGCCCCGGGGCCTCGATGAGGGGCGGGCCAGGGTTCCGCGCCTGGTGGGCAGGGGCCCGGGCGGGCCGGACCCACGCCCAGGGACCCCGTCTCCCGGGGGGACTCGGGCCTGAGACCTGCCTGGGGGGCTGAGAGTCTTTCTTGGCTCAAACGGCCCCACCCTGCCCCGAGGCGGCAAACCTGCACCGAGACGCTTCTACTCTCTAAAGTCTGGGCTGGACTTCGCGAGAAGGGACTGTGTCCGCTGGGACCCGGGTCCCACAGAGCTCGAACCCCCCTCCCCGTGAAGGCATCCGCGGCCTGTGGTCCTTGCTGTCCGCAAAAGGCATTCACCTGCGGAGAACCTGGGCCCAGGTGAGCGGGACCAGGCCCCACGGCAGGAGCCTAGGGAGGCCACTGGAGCCACGGGGGCCAGGGCGGGGCATTTTCCCGGGTGCTCTCTCGGGTCCCGGGTGCCCTCTCTCGCCCGGGGAGTGCCCACGCCGTCCGCCGTCCCTTGAGCCCCGCAGGACGCCTGCATCCCGCCATAAGCGGCCCACCTCCTCCATGGAGCACGGACACAGGGGGCCGGGGTGCGAGCAACTGGCCTACGTGGCGGCAAACCCGCAGACCCCTCCGTCCCGTCCCCGCCACTGCGAAGATCCCCCTGTTCTTCCATCCGTAAAGGGGTCCCCCTTTACGGATGGAAGAACAGGGGGGAGGCGCCCAGGAGATGGCTTTTGTCCGAGCCGCGGCCGGGTGGTTTACGGGCCAAGAGGCGGGGCCGCGCAGGCGCAAGCAGGCCCCCCCCCCCCCCGCAAGCATCCCTCCGGGCAACGTGCCCCCCCCGCCCCCCCTTGAGATATCAGGCCAGGTTCACAGGGTCCCTGGGCTGGTGTCAGAGTTAACGGAAGCCCTCCCTGCCATCCAGAGGACCGTGCGTTTTCCCGTGGACCACACTTCCCAGCAGCTCTCCCACCCCCGCAGAGGCAGAGTGCCAGGGAAGAACTAGGGACCTGGGGCCGGGAAGAGGGGCCGGCCACGGTTCCGCGCCAGGTGGAGCGGGTCCCGGCGGGCGGGCGGGCGGGCGGGACCCTCGTCCACGGACCTGTTCTCCTGTGGGGAGTCTGGCCTGTGCCCCGCCTGGGAGGCTAAGAGCCTTGCTTCGCCTGCAACGCCCCCACCCTGCCACAAGGCGGCAGACTTGGGCCCAGCCGCTTCAACCCTCCAGTCTGTGCAGAAGCACCCCAAAATGGAGTGAGACCGCTGCGACCTCAGTCCCCCAGAGCTCGAACCCCCACCTCTGTGAGGGAATCGGCGGCCTCCTGTCCTTGGCGTCCGCAAGAGGCATTCACCTGCGGCGAACCAGGGCCTCGGGAGAGCAGGGCCAGGCCCCATGGTAGGAGCCCGGGGGAGGCAACGGCAGCCTCTGCGGCCAGGCCTCGGGCTCTCGCCGGGGCTCTCTCGGGGCACGGGCACCCTCTCTCGCCTAGAGAGTGCCCACGCCGTCCCTGGAGCCCCGCGAGACACCTGCTTCCCGTGATAAGAGGCCCCCTGCCTCCATGGAGCTTGGAACTCTGGGGCCGGGCTGCGGGTCACTGGGCTAAGTGGCTGGAGACGCGCAGACCCCTCCGTCCCGACCGCCCCACTGCGAAGATCCCCCTGTTCCTCCATCCGTAAGGGGGTCGCCCCTTACGGATGGAGGAACAGGGGGGAGGCCCCCAGGAGATGGCATTTGTCAGAGCCGCCGCTGGCCGGTTTCGGGCCAAGACGCGGGACCCGGCAGGCAGAGGGCAGGCAGCCCCACCAGAAGCCTCCCTCGGGGCAACGGGCCCCACCCCGGACATATCAGGCCCGCTTCACAGAGTCCCTGGGGTCCTGTCCGTGGAACTGGAAGCTCTGCCCGCCACCCAGAGGTCCGTTCCTTTTCCCGTGGACCACACTTGCCAGCGCGTCTCCCACCCCGGCAGAGGCAGAGTGCCAGGGAAGAACTAGGGCCCCGGGGCCTCGATGAGGGGCGGGCCAGGGTTCCGCGCCTGGTGGGCAGGGGCCCGGGCGGGCCGGACCCACGCCCAGGGACCCCGTCTCCCGGG
Source organism: Desmodus rotundus (assembly GCF_022682495.2). Taxonomy (NCBI): domain Eukaryota; kingdom Metazoa; phylum Chordata; class Mammalia; order Chiroptera; family Phyllostomidae; genus Desmodus; species Desmodus rotundus. The sequence continues at coordinate 21,933 of NW_026527389.1, read as the reverse complement.
GGGACTCGGGCCTGAGACCTGCCTGGGGGGCTGAGAGTCTTTCTTGGCTCAAACGGCCCCACCCTGCCCCGAGGCGGCAAACCTGCACCGAGACGCTTCTACTCTCTAAAGTCTGGGCTGGACTTCGCGAGAAGGGACTGTGTCCGCTGGGACCCGGGTCCCACAGAGCTCGAACCCCCCTCCCCGTGAAGGCATCCGCGGCCTGTGGTCCTTGCTGTCCGCAAAAGGCATTCACCTGCGGAGAACCTGGGCCCAGGTGAGCGGGACCAGGCCCCACGGCAGGAGCCTAGGGAGGCCACTGGAGCCACGGGGGCCAGGGCGGGGCATTTTCCCGGGTGCTCTCTCGGGTCCCGGGTGCCCTCTCTCGCCCGGGGAGTGCCCACGCCGTCCGCCGTCCCTTGAGCCCCGCAGGACGCCTGCATCCGCCATAAGCGGCCCACCTCCTCCATGGAGCACGGACACAGGGGGCCGGGGTGCGAGCAACTGGCCCACGTGGCGGCAAACCCGCAGACCCCTCCGTCCCGTCCCCGCCACTGCGAAGATCCCCCTGTTCTTCCATCCGTAAAGGGGTCCCCCTTTACGGATGGAAGAACAGGGGGGAGGCGCCCAGGAGATGGCTTTTGTCCGAGCCGCGGCCGGGTGGTTTACGGGCCAAGAGGCGGGGCCGCGCAGGCGCAAGCATGCCCCCCCCCCCCCGCAAGCATCCCTCCGGGCAACGTGCCCCCCCGCCCCCCCTTGAGATATCAGGCCAGGTTCACAGGGTCCCTGGGCTGGTGTCAGAGTTAACGGAAGCCCTCCCTGCCATCCAGAGGACCGTGCGTTTTCCCGTGGACCACACTTCCCAGCAGCTCTCCCACCCCCGCAGAGGCAGAGTGCCAGGGAAGAACTAGGGACCTGGGGCCGGGAAGAGGGGCCGGCCACGGTTCCGCGCCAGGTGGAGCGGGTCCGGCGGGCGGGCGGGCGGGCGGGACCCTCGTCCACGGACCTGTTCTCCTGTGGGGAGTCTGGCCTGTGCCCCCGCCTGGGAGGCTAAGAGCCTTGCTTCGCCTGCAACGCCCCCACCCTGCCACAAGGCGGCAGACTTGGGCCCAGCCGCTTCAACCCTCCAGTCTGTGCAGAAGCACCCCAAAATGGAGTGAGACCGCTGCGACCTCAGTCCCCCAGAGCTCGAACCCCCACCTCTGTGAGGGAATCGGCGGCCTCCTGTCCTTGGCGTCCGCAAGAGGCATTCACCTGCGGCGAACCAGGGCCTCGGGAGAGCAGGGCCAGGCCCCATGGTAGGAGCCCGGGGGAGGCAACGGCAGCCTCTGCGGCCAGGCCTCGGGCTCTCGCCGGGGCTCTCTCGGGGCACGGGCACCCTCTCTCGCCTAGAGAGTGCCCACGCCGTCCCTGGAGCCCCGCGAGACACCTGCTTCCCGTGATAAGAGGCCCCCTGCCTCCATGGAGCTTGGAACTCTGGGGCCGGGCTGCGGGTCACTGGGCTAAGTGGCTGGAGACGCGCAGACCCCTCCGTCCCGACCGCCCCACTGCGAAGATCCCCCTGTTCCTCCATCCGTAAGGGGGTCGCCCCTTACGGATGGAGGAACAGGGGGGAGGCCCCCAGGAGATGGCATTTGTCAGAGCCGCCGCTGGCCGGTTTCGGGCCAAGACGCGGGACCCGGCAGGCAGAGGGCAGGCAGCCCCACCAGAAGCCTCCCTCGGGGCAACGGGCCCCACCCCGGACATATCAGGCCCGCTTCACAGAGTCCCTGGGGTCCTGTCCGTGGAACTGGAAGCTCTGCCCGCCACCCAGAGGTCCGTTCCTTTTCCCGTGCACCACACTTGCCAGCGCGTCTCCCACCCCGGCAGAGGCAGAGTGCCAGGGAAGAACTAGGGCCCCGGGGCCTCGATGAGGGGCGGGCCAGGGTTCCGCGCCTGGTGGGCAGGGGCCCGGGCGGGCCGGACCCACGCCCAGGGACCCCGTCTCCCGGGGGGACTCGGGCCTGAGACCTGCCTGGGGGGCTGAGAGTCTTTCTTGGCTCAAACGGCCCCACCCTGCCCCAAGGCGGCAAACCTGCACCGAGACGCTTCTACTCTCTAAAGTCTGGGCTGGACTTCGCGAGAAGGGACTGTGTCCGCTGGGACCCGGGTCCCACAGAGCTCGAACCCCCCTCCCCGTGAAGGCATCCGCGGCCTGTGGTCCTTGCTGTCCGCAAAAGGCATTCACCTGCGGAGAACCTGGGCCCAGGTGAGCGGGACCAGGCCCCACGGCAGGAGCCTAGGGAGGCCACTGGAGCCACGGGGGCCAGGGCGGGGCATTTTCCCGGGTGCTCTCTCGGGTCCCGGGTGCCCTCTCTCGCCCGGGGAGTGCCCACGCCGTCCGCCGTCCCTTGAGCCCCGCAGGACGCCTGCATCCCGCCATAAGCGGCCCACCTCCTCCATGGAGCACGGACACAGGGGGCCGGGGTGCGAGCAACTGGCCCACGTGGCGGCAAACCCGCAGACCCCTCCGTCCCGTCCCCGCCACTGCAAAGATCCCCCTGTTCTTCCATCCGTAAAGGGGTCCCCCTTTACGGATGGAAGAACAGGGGGGAGGCGCCCAGGAGATGGCTTTTGTCCGAGCCGCGGCCGGGTGGTTTACGGGCCAAGAGGCGGGGCCGCGCAGGCGCAAGCATGCCCCCCCCCCCCCCGCAAGCATCCCTCCGGGCAACGTGCCCCCCCCGCCCCCCCTTGAGATATCAGGCCAGGTTCACAGGGTCCCTGGGCTGGTGTCAGAGTTAACGGAAGCCCTCCCTGCCATCCAGAGGACCGTGCGTTTTCCCGTGGACCACACTTCCCAGCAGCTCTCCCACCCCCGCAGAGGCAGAGTGCCAGGGAAGAACTAGGGACCTGGGGCCGGGAAGAGGGGCCGGCCACGGTTCCGCGCCAGGTGGAGCGGGTCCCGGCGGGCGGGCGGGCGGGCGGGACCCTCGTCCACGGACCTGTTCTCCTGTGGGGAGTCTGGCCTGTGCCCCGCCTGGGAGGCTAAGAGCCTTGCTTCGCCTGCAACGCCCCCACCCTGCCACAAGGCGGCAGACTTGGGCCCAGCCGCTTCAACCCTCCAGTCTGTGCAGAAGCACCCCAAAATGGAGTGAGACCGCTGCGACCTCAGTCCCCCAGAGCTCGAACCCCCACCTCTGTGAGGGAATCGGCGGCCTCCTGTCCTTGGCGTCCGCAAGAGGCATTCACCTGCGGCGAACCAGGGCCTCGGGAGAGCAGGGCCAGGCCCCATGGTAGGAGCCCGGGGGAGGCAACGGCAGCCTCTGCGGCCAGGCCTCGGGCTCTCGCCGGGGCTCTCTCGGGGCACGGGCACCCTCTCTCGCCTAGAGAGTGCCCACGCCGTCCCTGGAGCCCCGCGAGACACCTGCTTCCCGTGATAAGAGGCCCCCTGCCTCCATGGAGCTTGGAACTCTGGGGCCGGGCTGCGGGTCACTGGGCTAAGTGGCTGGAGACGCGCAGACCCCTCCGTCCCGACCGCCCCACTGCGAAGATCCCCCTGTTCCTCCATCCGTAAGGGGGTCGCCCCTTACGGATGGAGGAACAGGGGGGAGGCCCCCAGGAGATGGCATTTGTCAGAGCCGCCGCTGGCCGGTTTCGGGCCAAGACGCGGGACCCGGCAGGCAGAGGGCAGGCAGCCCCACCAGAAGCCTCCCTCGGGGCAACGGGCCCCACCCCGGACATATCAGGCCCGCTTCACAGAGTCCCTGGGGTCCTGTCCGTGGAACTGGAAGCTCTGCCCGCCACCCAGAGGTCCGTTCCTTTTCCCGTGGACCACACTTGCCAGCGCGTCTCCCACCCCGGCAGAGGCAGAGTGCCAGGGAAGAACTAGGGCCCCGGGGCCTCGATGAGGGGCGGGCCAGGGTTCCGCGCCTGGTGGGCAGGGGCCCGGGCGGGCCGGACCCACGCCCAGGGACCCCGTCTCCCGGGGGGACTCGGGCCTGAGACCTGCCTGGGGGGCTGAGAGTCTTTCTTGGCTCAAACGGCCCCACCCTGCCCCGAGGCGGCAAACCTGCACCGAGACGCTTCTACTCTCTATAGTCTGGGCTGGACTTCGCGAGAAGGGACTGTGTCCGCTGGGACCCGGGTCCCACAGAGCTCGAACCCCCCTCCCCGTGAAGGCATCCGCGGCCTGTGGTCCTTGCTGTCCGCAAAAGGCATTCACCTGCGGAGAACCTGGGCCCAGGTGAGCGGGACCAGGCCCCACGGCAGGAGCCTAGGGAGGCCACTGGAGCCACGGGGGCCAGGGCGGGGCATTTTCCCGGGTGCTCTCTCGGGTCCCGGGTGCCCTCTCTCGCCCGGGGAGTGCCCACGCCGTCCGCCGTCCCTTGAGCCCCGCAGGACGCCTGCATCCCGCCATAAGCGGCCCACCTCCTCCATGGAGCACGGACACAGGGGGCCGGGGTGCGAGCAACTGGCCCTCGTGGCGGCAAACCCGCAGACCCCTCCGTCCCGTCCCCGCCACTGCGAAGATCCCCCTGTTCTTCCATCCGTAAAGGGGTCCCCCTTTACGGATGGAAGAACAGGGGGTAGGCGCCCAGGAGATGGCTTTTGTCCGAGCCGCGGCCGGGTGGTTTACGGGCCAAGAGGCGGGGCCGCGCAGGCGCAAGCAGGCCCCCCCCCCCCCCGCAAGCATCCCTCCGGGCAACGTGCCCCCCCCCCGCCCCCCCTTGAGATATCAGGCCAGGTTCACAGGGTCCCTGGGCTGGTGTCAGAGTTAACGGAAGCCCTCCCTGCCATCCAGAGGACCGTGCGTTTTCCCGTGGACCACACTTCCCAGCAGCTCTCCCACCCCCGCAGAGGCAGAGTGCCAGGGAAGAACTAGGGACCTGGGGCCGGGAAGAGGGGCCGGCCACGGTTCCGCGCCAGGTGGAGCGGGTCCCGGCGGGCGGGCGGGCGGGCGGGACCCTCGTCCACGGACCTGTTCTCCTGTGGGGAGTCTGGCCTGTGCCCCGCCTGGGAGGCTAAGAGCCTTGCTTCGCCTGCAACGCCCCCACCCTGCCACAAGGCGGCAGACTTGGGCCCAGCCGCTTCAACCCTCCAGTCTGTGCAGAAGCACCCCAAAATGGAGTGAGACCGCTGCGACCTCAGTCCCCCAGAGCTCGAACCCCCACCTCTGTGAGGGAATCGGCGGCCTCCTGTCCTTGGCGTCCGCAAGAGGCATTCACCTGCGGCGAACCAGGGCCTCGGGAGAGCAGGGCCAGGCCCCATGGTAGGAGCCCGGGGGAGGCAACGGCAGCCTCTGCGGCCAGGCCTCGGGCTCTCGCCGGGGCTCTCTCGGGGCACGGGCACCCTCTCTCGCCTAGAGAGTGCCCACGCCGTCCCTGGAGCCCCGCGAGACACCTGCTTCCCGTGATAAGAGGCCCCCTGCCTCCATGGAGCTTGGAACTCTGGGGCCGGGCTGCGGGTCACTGGGCTAAGTGGCTGGAGACGCGCAGACCCCTCCGTCCCGACCGCCCCACTGCGAAGATCCCCCTGTTCCTCCATCCGTAAGGGGGTCGCCCCTTACGGATGGAGGAACAGGGGGGAGGCCCCCAGGAGATGGCATTTGTCAGAGCCGCCGCTGGCCGGTTTCGGGCCAAGACGCGGGACCCGGCAGGCAGAGGGCAGGCAGCCCCACCAGAAGCCTCCCTCGGGGCAACGGGCCCCACCCCGGACATATCAGGCCCGCTTCACAGAGTCCCTGGGGTCCTGTCCGTGGAACTGGAAGCTCTGCCCGCCACCCAGAGGTCCGTTCCTTTTCCCGTGGACCACACTTGCCAGCGCGTCTCCCACCCCGGCAGAGGCAGAGTGCCAGGGAAGAACTAGGGCCCCGGGGCCTCGATGAGGGGCGGGCCAGGGTTCCGCGCCTGGTGGGCAGGGGCCCGGGCGGGCCGGACCCACGCCCAGGGACCCCGTCTCCCGGGGGGACTCGGGCCTGAGACCTGCCTGGGGGGCTGAGAGTCTTTCTTGGCTCAAACGGCCCCACCCTGCCCCGAGGCGGCAAACCTGCACCGAGACGCTTCTACTCTCTAAAGTCTGGGCTGGACTTCGCGAGAAGGGACTGTGTCCGCTGGGACCCGGGTCCCACAGAGCTCGAACCCCCCTCCCCGTGAAGGCATCCGCGGCCTGTGGTCCTTGCTGTCCGCAAAAGGCATTCACCTGCGGAGAACCTGGGCCCAGGTGAGCGGGACCAGGCCCCACGGCAGGAGCCTAGGGAGGCCACTGGAGCCACGGGGGCCAGGGCGGGGCATTTTCCCGGGTGCTCTCTCGGGTCCCGGGTGCCCTCTCTCGCCCGGGGAGTGCCCACGCCGTCCGCCGTCCCTTGAGCCCCGCAGGACGCCTGCATCCCGCCATAAGCGGCCCACCTCCTCCATGGAGCACGGACACAGGGGGCCGGGGTGCGAGCAACTGGCCTACGTGGCGGCAAACCCGCAGACCCCTCCGTCCCGTCCCCGCCACTGCGAAGATCCCCCTGTTCTTCCATCCGTAAAGGGGTCCCCCTTTACGGATGGAAGAACAGGGGGGAGGCGCCCAGGAGATGGCTTTTGTCCGAGCCGCGGCCGGGTGGTTTACGGGCCAAGAGGCGGGGCCGCGCAGGCGCAAGCAGGCCCCCCCCCCCCCGCAAGCATCCCTCCGGGCAACGTGCCCCCCCCGCCCCCCCTTGAGATATCAGGCCAGGTTCACAGGGTCCCTGGGCTGGTGTCAGAGTTAACGGAAGCCCTCCCTGCCATCCAGAGGACCGTGCGTTTTCCCGTGGACCACACTTCCCAGCAGCTCTCCCACCCCCGCAGAGGCAGAGTGCCAGGGAAGAACTAGGGACCTGGGGCCGGGAAGAGGGGCCGGCCACGGTTCCGCGCCAGGTGGAGCGGGTCCCGGCGGGCGGGCGGGCGGGCGGGACCCTCGTCCACGGACCTGTTCTCCTGTGGGGAGTCTGGCCTGTGCCCCGCCTGGGAGGCTAAGAGCCTTGCTTCGCCTGCAACGCCCCCACCCTGCCACAAGGCGGCAGACTTGGGCCCAGCCGCTTCAACCCTCCAGTCTGTGCAGAAGCACCCCAAAATGGAGTGAGACCGCTGCGACCTCAGTCCCCCAGAGCTCGAACCCCCACCTCTGTGAGGGAATCGGCGGCCTCCTGTCCTTGGCGTCCGCAAGAGGCATTCACCTGCGGCGAACCAGGGCCTCGGGAGAGCAGGGCCAGGCCCCATGGTAGGAGCCCGGGGGAGGCAACGGCAGCCTCTGCGGCCAGGCCTCGGGCTCTCGCCGGGGCTCTCTCGGGGCACGGGCACCCTCTCTCGCCTAGAGAGTGCCCACGCCGTCCCTGGAGCCCCGCGAGACACCTGCTTCCCGTGATAAGAGGCCCCCTGCCTCCATGGAGCTTGGAACTCTGGGGCCGGGCTGCGGGTCACTGGGCTAAGTGGCTGGAGACGCGCAGACCCCTCCGTCCCGACCGCCCCACTGCGAAGATCCCCCTGTTCCTCCATCCGTAAGGGGGTCGCCCCTTACGGATGGAGGAACAGGGGGGAGGCCCCCAGGAGATGGCATTTGTCAGAGCCGCCGCTGGCCGGTTTCGGGCCAAGACGCGGGACCCGGCAGGCAGAGGGCAGGCAGCCCCACCAGAAGCCTCCCTCGGGGCAACGGGCCCCACCCCGGACATATCAGGCCCGCTTCACAGAGTCCCTGGGGTCCTGTCCGTGGAACTGGAAGCTCTGCCCGCCACCCAGAGGTCCGTTCCTTTTCCCGTGGACCACACTTGCCAGCGCGTCTCCCACCCCGGCAGAGGCAGAGTGCCAGGGAAGAACTAGGGCCCCGGGGCCTCGATGAGGGGCGGGCCAGGGTTCCGCGCCTGGTGGGCAGGGGCCCGGGCGGGCCGGACCCACGCCCAGGGACCCCGTCTCCCGGGGGGACTCGGGCCTGAGACCTGCCTGGGGGGCTGAGAGTCTTTCTTGGCTCAAACGGCCCCACCCTGCCCCGAGGCGGCAAACCTGCACCGAGACGCTTCTACTCTCTAAAGTCTGGGCTGGACTTCGCGAGAAGGGACTGTGTCCGCTGGGACCCGGGTCCCACAGAGCTCGAACCCCCCTCCCCGTGAAGGCATCCGCGGCCTGTGGTCCTTGCTGTCCGCAAAAGGCATTCACCTGCGGAGAACCTGGGCCCAGGTGAGCGGGACCAGGCCCCACGGCAGGAGCCTAGGGAGGCCACTGGAGCCACGGGGGCCAGGGCGGGGCATTTTCCCGGGTGCTCTCTCGGGTCCCGGGTGCCCTCTCTCGCCCGGGGAGTGCCCACGCCGTCCCTTGAGCCCCGCAGGACGCCTGCATCCCGCCATAAGCGGCCCACCTCCTCCATGGAGCACGGACACAGGGGGCCGGGGTGCGAGCAACTGGCCTACGTGGCGGCAAACCCGCAGACCCCTCCGTCCCGTCCCCGCCACTGCGAAGATCCCCCTGTTCTTCCATCCGTAAAGGGGTCCCCCTTTACGGATGGAAGAACAGGGGGGAGGCGCCCAGGAGATGGCTTTTGTCCGAGCCGCGGCCGGGTGGTTTACGGGCCAAGAGGCGGGGCCGCGCAGGCGCAAGCAGGCCCCCCCACCGCAAGCATCCCTCCGGGCAACGTGCCCCCCCCGCCCCCCCTTGAGATATCAGGCCAGGTTCACAGGGTCCCTGGGCTGGTGTCAGAGTTAACGGAAGCCCTCCCTGCCATCCAGAGGACCGTGCGTTTTCCCGTGGACCACACTTCCCAGCAGCTCTCCCACCCCCGCAGAGGCAGAGTGCCAGGGAAGAACTAGGGACCTGGGGCCGGGAAGAGGGGCCGGCCACGGTTCCGCGCCAGGTGGAGCGGGTCCCGGCGGGCGGGCGGGCGGGCGGGACCCTCGTCCACGGACCTGTTCTCCTGTGGGGAGTCTGGCCTGTGCCCCGCCTGGGAGGCTAAGAGCCTTGCTTCGCCTGCAACGCCCCCACCCTGCCACAAGGCGGCAGACTTGGGCCCAGCCGCTTCAACCCTCCAGTCTGTGCAGAAGCACCCAAAAATGGAGTGAGACCGCTGCGACCTCAGTCCCCCAGAGCTCGAACCCCCACCTCTGTGAGGGAATCGGCGGCCTCCTGTCCTTGGCGTCCGCAAGAGGCATTCACCTGCGGCGAACCAGGGCCTCGGGAGAGCAGGGCCAGGCCCCATGGTAGGAGCCCGGGGGAGGCAACGGCAGCCTCTGCGGCCAGGCCTCGGGCTCTCGCCGGGGCTCTCTCGGGGCACGGGCACCCTCTCTCGCCTAGAGAGTGCCCACGCCGTCCCTGGAGCCCCGCGAGACACCTGCTTCCCGTGATAAGAGGCCCCCTGCCTCCATGGAGCTTGGAACTCTGGGGCCGGGCTGCGGGTCACTGGGCTAAGTGGCTGGAGACGCGCAGACCCCTCCGTCCCGACCGCCCCACTGCGAAGATCCCCCTGTTCCTCCATCCGTAAGGGGGTCGCCCCTTACGGATGGAGGAACAGGGGGGAGGCCCCCAGGAGATGGCATTTGTCAGAGCCGCCGCTGGCCGGTTTCGGGCCAAGACGCGGGACCCGGCAGGCAGAGGGCAGGCAGCCCCACCAGAAGCCTCCCTCGGGGCAACGGGCCCCACCCCGGACATATCAGGCCCGCTTCACAGAGTCCCTGGGGTCCTGTCCGTGGAACTGGAAGCTCTGCCCGCCACCCAGAGGTCCGTTCCTTTTCCCGTGGACCACACTTGCCAGCGCGTCTCCCACCCCGGCAGAGGCAGAGTGCCAGGGAAGAACTAGGGCCCCGGGGCCTCGATGAGGGGCGGGCCAGGGTTCCGCGCCTGGTGGGCAGGGGCCCGGGCGGGCCGGACCCACGCCCAGGGACCCCGTCTCCCGGGGGGACTCGGGCCTGAGACCTGCCTGGGGGGCTGAGAGTCTTTCTTGGCTCAAACGGCCCCACCCTGCCCCGAGGCGGCAAACCTGCACCGAGACGCTTCTACTCTCTAAAGTCTGGGCTGGACTTCGCGAGAAGGGACTGTGTCCGCTGGGACCCGGGTCCCACAGAGCTCGAACCCCCCTCCCCGTGAAGGCATCCGCGGCCTGTGGTCCTTGCTGTCCGCAAAAGGCATTCACCTGCGGAGAACCTGGGCCCAGGTGAGCGGGACCAGGCCCCACGGCAGGAGCCTAGGGAGGCCACTGGAGCCACGGGGGCCAGGGCGGGGCATTTTCCCGGGTGCTCTCTCGGGTCCCGGGTGCCCTCTCTCGCCCGGGGAGTGCCCACGCCGTCCCTTGAGCCCCGCAGGACGCCTGCATCCCGCCATAAGCGGCCCACCTCCTCCATGGAGCACGGACACAGGGGGCCGGGGTGCGAGCAACTGGCCTACGTGGCGGCAAACCCGCAGACCCCTCCGTCCCGTCCCCGCCACTGCGAAGATCCCCCTGTTCTTCCATCCGTAAAGGGGTCCCCCTTTACGGATGGAAGAACAGGGGGGAGGCGCCCAGGAGATGGCTTTTGTCCGAGCCGCGGCCGGGTGGTTTACGGGCCAAGAGGCGGGGCCGCGCAGGCGCAAGCAGGCCCCCCCACCGCAAGCATCCCTCCGGGCAACGTGCCCCCCCCGCCCCCCCTTGAGATATCAGGCCAGGTTCACAGGGTCCCTGGGCTGGTGTCAGAGTTAACGGAAGCCCTCCCTGCCATCCAGAGGACCGTGCGTTTTCCCGTGGACCACACTTCCCAGCAGCTCTCCCACCCCCGCAGAGGCAGAGTGCCAGGGAAGAACTAGGGACCTGGGGCCGGGAAGAGGGGCCGGCCACGGTTCCGCGCCAGGTGGAGCGGGTCCCGGCGGGCGGGCGGGCGGGCAGGACCCTCGTCCACGGACCTGTTCTCCTGTGGGGAGTCTGGCCTGTGCCCCGCCTGGGAGGCTAAGAGCCTTGCTTCGCCTGCAACGCCCCCACCCTGCCACAAGGCGGCAGACTTGGGCCCAGCCGCTTCAACCCTCCAGTCTGTGCAGAAGCACCCAAAAATGGAGTGAGACCGCTGCGACCTCAGTCCCCCAGAGCTCGAACCCCCACCTCTGTGAGGGAATCGGCGGCCTCCTGTCCTTGGCGTCCGCAAAAGGCATTCACCTGCGGCGAACCAGGGCCTCGGGAGAGCAGGGCCAGGCCCCATGGTAGGAGCCCGGGGGAGGCAACGGCAGCCTCTGCGGCCAGGCCTCGGGCTCTCGCCGGGGCTCTCTCGGGGCACGGGCACCCTCTCTCGCCTAGAGAGTGCCCACGCCGTCCCTGGAGCCCCGCGAGACACCTGCTTCCCGTGATAAGAGGCCCCCTGCCTCCATGGAGCTTGGAACTCTGGGGCCGGGCTGCGGGTCACTGGGCTAAGTGGCTGGAGACGCGCAGACCCCTCCGTCCCGACCGCCCCACTGCGAAGATCCCCCTGTTCCTCCATCCGTAAGGGGGTCGCCCCTTACGGATGGAGGAACAGGGGGGAGGCCCCCAGGAGATGGCATTTGTCAGAGCCGCCGCTGGCCGGTTTCGGGCCAAGACGCGGGACCCGGCAGGCAGAGGGCAGGCAGCCCCACCAGAAGCCTCCCTCGGGGCAACGGGCCCCACCCCGGACATATCAGGCCCGCTTCACAGAGTCCCTGGGGTCCTGTCCGTGGAACTGGAAGCTCTGCCCGCCACCCAGAGGTCCGTTCCTTTTCCCGTGGACCACACTTGCCAGCGCGTCTCCCACCCCGGCAGAGGCAGAGTGCCAGGGAAGAACTAGGGCCCCGGGGCCTCGATGAGGGGCGGGCCAGGGTTCCGCGCCTGGTGGGCAGGGGCCCGGGCGGGCCGGACCCACGCCCAGGGACCCCGTCTCCCGGGGGGACTCGGGCCTGAGACCTGCCTGGGGGGCTGAGAGTCTTTCTTGGCTCAAACGGCCCCACCCTGCCCCGAGGCGGCAAACCTGCACCGAGACGCTTCTACTCTCTAAAGTCTGGGCTGGACTTCGCGAGAAGGGACTGTGTCCGCTGGGACCCGGGTCCCACAGAGCTCGAACCCCCCTCCCCGTGAAGGCATCCGCGGCCTGTGGTCCTTGCTGTCCGCAAAAGGCATTCACCTGCGGAGAACCTGGGCCCAGGTGGGCGGGACCAGGCCCCACGGCAGGAGCCTAGGGAGGCCACTGGAGCCACGGGGGCCAGGGCGGGGCATTTTCCCGGGTGCTCTCTCGGGTCCCGGGTGCCCTCTCTCGCCCGGGGAGTGCCCACGCCGTCCCTTGAGCCCCGCAGGACGCCTGCATCCCGCCATAAGCGGCCCACCTCCTCCATGGAGCACGGACACAGGGGGCCGGGGTGCGAGCAACTGGCCTACGTGGCGGCAAACCCGCAGACCCCTCCGTCCCGTCCCCGCCACTGCGAAGATCCCCCTGTTCTTCCATCCGTAAAGGGGTCCCCCTTTACGGATGGAAGAACAGGGGGGAGGCGCCCAGGAGATGGCTTTTGTCCGAGCCGCGGCCGGGTGGTTTACGGGCCAAGAGGCGGGGCCGCGCAGGCGCAAGCAGGCCCCCCCACCGCAAGCATCCCTCCGGGCAACGTGCCCCCCCCCGCCCCCCCTTGAGATATCAGGCCAGGTTCACAGGGTCCCTGGGCTGGTGTCAGAGTTAACGGAAGCCCTCCCTGCCATCCAGAGGACCGTGCGTTTTCCCGTGGACCACACTTCCCAGCAGCTCTCCCACCCCCGCAGAGGCAGAGTGCCAGGGAAGAACTAGGGACCTGGGGCCGGGAAGAGGGGCCGGCCACGGTTCCGCGCCAGGTGGAGCGGGTCCCGGCGGGCGGGCGGGCGGGCGGGACCCTCGTCCACGGACCTGTTCTCCTGTGGGGAGTCTGGCCTGTGCCCCGCCTGGGAGGCTAAGAGCCTTGCTTCGCCTGCAACGCCCCCACCCTGCCACAAGGCGGCAGACTTGGGCCCAGCCGCTTCAACCCTCCAGTCTGTGCAGAAGCACCCAAAAATGGAGTGAGACCGCTGCGACCTCAGTCCCCCAGAGCTCGAACCCCCACCTCTGTGAGGGAATCGGCGGCCTCCTGTCCTTGGCGTCCGCAAAAGGCATTCACCTGCGGCGAACCAGGGCCTCGGGAGAGCAGGGCCAGGCCCCATGGTAGGAGCCCGGGGGAGGCAACGGCAGCCTCTGCGGCCAGGCCTCGGGCTCTCGCCGGGGCTCTCTCGGGGCACGGGCACCCTCTCTCGCCTAGAGAGTGCCCACGCCGTCCCTGGAGCCCCGCGAGACACCTGCTTCCCGTGATAAGAGGCCCCCTGCCTCCATGGAGCTTGGAACTCTGGGGCCGGGCTGCGGGTCACTGGGCTAAGTGGCTGGAGACGCGCAGACCCCTCCGTCCCGACCGCCCCACTGCGAAGATCCCCCTGTTCCTCCATCCGTAAGGGGGTCGCCCCTTACGGATGGAGGAACAGGGGGGAGGCCCCCAGGAGATGGCATTTGTCAGAGCCGCCGCTGGCCGGTTTCGGGCCAAGACGCGGGACCCGGCAGGCAGAGGGCAGGCAGCCCCACCAGAAGCCTCCCTCGGGGCAACGGGCCCCACCCCGGACATATCAGGCCCGCTTCACAGAGTCCCTGGGGTCCTGTCCGTGGAACTGGAAGCTCTGCCCGCCACCCAGAGGTCCGTTCCTTTTCCCGTGGACCACACTTGCCAGCGCGTCTCCCACCCCGGCAGAGGCAGAGTGCCAGGGAAGAACTAGGGCCCCGGGGCCTCGATGAGGGGCGGGCCAGGGTTCCGCGCCTGGTGGGCAGGGGCCCGGGCGGGCCGGACCCACGCCCAGGGACCCCGTCTCCCGGGGGGACTCGGGCCTGAGACCTGCCTGGGGGGCTGAGAGTCTTTCTTGGCTCAAACGGCCCCACCCTGCCCCGAGGCGGCAAACCTGCACCGAGACGCTTCTACTCTCTAAAGTCTGGGCTGGACTTCGCGAGAAGGGACTGTGTCCGCTGGGACCCGGGTCCCACAGAGCTCGAACCCCCCTCCCCGTGAAGGCATCCGCGGCCTGTGGTCCTTGCTGTCCGCAAAAGGCATTCACCTGCGGAGAACCTGGGCCCAGGTGAGCGGGACCAGGCCCCACGGCAGGAGCCTAGGGAGGCCACTGGAGCCACGGGGGCCAGGGCGGGGCATTTTCCCGGGTGCTCTCTCGGGTCCCGGGTGCCCTCTCTCGCCCGGGGAGTGCCCACGCCGTCCACCGTCCCTTGAGCCCCGCAGGACGCCTGCATCCCGCCATAAGCGGCCCACCTCCTCCATGGAGCACGGACACAGGGGGCCGGGGTGCGAGCAACTGGCCTACGTGGCGGCAAACCCGCAGACCCCTCCGTCCCGTCCCCGCCACTGCGAAGATCCCCCTGTTCTTCCATCCGTAAAGGGGTCCCCCTTTACGGATGGAAGAACAGGGGGGAGGCGCCCAGGAGATGGCTTTTGTCCGAGCCGCGGCCGGGTGGTTTACGGGCCAAGAGGCGGGGCCGCGCAGGCGCAAGCAGGCCCCCCCCCCCCTGCAAGCATCCCTCCGGGCAACGTGCCCCCCCCGCCCCCCCTTGAGATATCAGGCCAGGTTCACAGGGTCCCTGGGCTGGTGTCAGAGTTAACGGAAGCCCTCCCTGCCATCCAGAGGACCGTGCGTTTTCCCGTGGACCACACTTCCCAGCAGCTCTCCCACCCCCGCAGAGGCAGAGTGCCAGGGAAGAACTAGGGACCTGGGGCCGGGAAGAGGGGCCGGCCACGGTTCCGCGCCAGGTGGAGCGGGTCCCGGCGGGCGGGCGGGCGGGCGGGACCCTCGTCCACGGACCTGTTCTCCTGTGGGGAGTCTGGCCTGTGCCCCGCCTGGGAGGCTAAGAGCCTTGCTTCGCCTGCAACGCCCCCACCCTGCCACAAGGCGGCAGACTTGGGCCCAGCCGCTTCAACCCTCCAGTCTGTGCAGAAGCACCCCAAAATGGAGTGAGACCGCTGCGACCTCAGTCCCCCAGAGCTCGAACCCCCACCTCTGTGAGGGAATCGGCGGCCTCCTGTCCTTGGCGTCCGCAAGAGGCATTCACCTGCGGCGAACCAGGGCCTCGGGAGAGCAGGGCCAGGCCCCATGGTAGGAGCCCGGGGGAGGCAACGGCAGCCTCTGCGGCCAGGCCTCGGGCTCTCGCCGGGGCTCTCTCGGGGCACGGGCACCCTCTCTCGCCTAGAGAGTGCCCACGCCGTCCCTGGAGCCCCGCGAGACACCTGCTTCCCGTGATAAGAGGCCCCCTGCCTCCATGGAGCTTGGAACTCTGGGGCCGGGCTGCGGGTCACTGGGCTAAGTGGCTGGAGACGCGCAGACCCCTCCGTCCCGACCGCCCCACTGCGAAGATCCCCCTGTTCCTCCATCCGTAAGGGGGTCGCCCCTTACGGATGGAGGAACAGGGGGGAGGCCCCCAGGAGATGGCATTTGTCAGAGCCGCCGCTGGCCGGTTTCGGGCCAAGACGCGGGACCCGGCAGGCAGAGGGCAGGCAGCCCCACCAGAAGCCTCCCTCGGGGCAACGGGCCCCACCCCGGACATATCAGGCCCGCTTCACAGAGTCCCTGGGGTCCTGTCCGTGGAACTGGAAGCTCTGCCCGCCACCCAGAGGTCCGTTCCTTTTCCCGTGGACCACACTTGCCAGCGCGTCTCCCACCCCGGCAGAGGCAGAGTGCCAGGGAAGAACTAGGGCCCCGGGGCCTCGATGAGGGGCGGGCCAGGGTTCCGCGCCTGGTGGGCAGGGGCCCGGGCGGGCCGGACCCACGCCCAGGGACCCCGTCTCCCGGGGGGACTCGGGCCTGAGACCTGCCTGGGGGGCTGAGAGTCTTTCTTGGCTCAAACGGCCCCACCCTGCCCCGAGGCGGCAAACCTGCACCGAGACGCTTCTACTCTCTAAAGTCTGGGCTGGACTTCGCGAGAAGGGACTGTGTCCGCTGGGACCCGGGTCCCACAGAGCTCGAACCCCCCTCCCCGTGAAGGCATCCGCGGCCTGTGGTCCTTGCTGTCCGCAAAAGGCATTCACCTGCGGAGAACCTGGGCCCAGGTGAGCGGGACCAGGCCCCACGGCAGGAGCCTAGGGAGGCCACTGGAGCCACGGGGGCCAGGGCGGGGCATTTTCCCGGGTGCTCTCTCGGGTCCCGGGTGCCCTCTCTCGCCCGGGGAGTGCCCACGCCGTCCCTTGAGCCCCGCAGGACGCCTGCATCCCGCCATAAGCGGCCCACCTCCTCCATGGAGCACGGACACAGGGGGCCGGGGTGCGAGCAACTGGCCTACGTGGCGGCAAACCCGCAGACCCCTCCGTCCCGTCCCCGCCACTGCGAAGATCCCCCTGTTCTTCCATCCGTAAAGGGGTCCCCCTTTACGGATGGAAGAACAGGGGGGAGGCGCCCAGGAGATGGCTTTTGTCCGAGCCGCGGCCGGGTGGTTTACGGGCCAAGAGGCGGGGCCGCGCAGGCGCAAGCAGGCCCCCCCACCGCAAGCATCCCTCCGGGCAACGTGCCCCCCCCGCCCCCCCTTGAGATATCAGGCCAGGTTCACAGGGTCCCTGGGCTGGTGTCAGAGTTAACGGAAGCCCTCCCTGCCATCCAGAGGACCGTGCGTTTTCCCGTGGACCACACTTCCCAGCAGCTCTCCCACCCCCGCAGAGGCAGAGTGCCAGGGAAGAACTAGGGACCTGGGGCCGGGAAGAGGGGCCGGCCACGGTTCCGCGCCAGGTGGAGCGGGTCCCGGCGGGCGGGCGGGCGGGCAGGACCCTCGTCCACGGACCTGTTCTCCTGTGGGGAGTCTGGCCTGTGCCCCGCCTGGGAGGCTAAGAGCCTTGCTTCGCCTGCAACGCCCCCACCCTGCCACAAGGCGGCAGACTTGGGCCCAGCCGCTTCAACCCTCCAGTCTGTGCAGAAGCACCCAAAAATGGAGTGAGACCGCTGCGACCTCAGTCCCCCAGAGCTCGAACCCCCACCTCTGTGAGGGAATCGGCGGCCTCCTGTCCTTGGCGTCCGCAAAAGGCATTCACCTGCGGCGAACCAGGGCCTCGGGAGAGCAGGGCCAGGCCCCATGGTAGGAGCCCGGGGGAGGCAACGGCAGCCTCTGCGGCCAGGCCTCGGGCTCTCGCCGGGGCTCTCTCGGGGCACGGGCACCCTCTCTCGCCTAGAGAGTGCCCACGCCGTCCCTGGAGCCCCGCGAGACACCTGCTTCCCGTGATAAGAGGCCCCCTGCCTCCATGGAGCTTGGAACTCTGGGGCCGGGCTGCGGGTCACTGGGCTAAGTGGCTGGAGACGCGCAGACCCCTCCGTCCCGACCGCCCCACTGCGAAGATCCCCCTGTTCCTCCATCCGTAAGGGGGTCGCCCCTTACGGATGGAGGAACAGGGGGGAGGCCCCCAGGAGATGGCATTTGTCAGAGCCGCCGCTGGCCGGTTTCGGGCCAAGACGCGGGACCCCGGCAGGCAGAGGGCAGGCAGCCCCACCAGAAGCCTCCCTCGGGGCAACGGGCCCCACCCCGGACATATCAGGCCCGCTTCACAGAGTCCCTGGGGTCCTGTCCGTGGAACTGGAAGCTCTGCCCGCCACCCAGAGGTCCGTTCCTTTTCCCGTGGACCACACTTGCCAGCGCGTCTCCCACCCCGGCAGAGGCAGAGTGCCAGGGAAGAACTAGGGCCCCGGGGCCTCGATGAGGGGCGGGCCAGGGTTCCGCGCCTGGTGGGCAGGGGCCCGGGCGGGCCGGACCCACGCCCAGGGACCCCGTCTCCCGGGGGGACTCGGGCCTGAGACCTGCCTGGGGGGCTGAGAGTCTTTCTTGGCTCAAACGGCCCCACCCTGCCCCGAGGCGGCAAACCTGCACCGAGACGCTTCTACTCTCTAAAGTCTGGGCTGGACTTCGCGAGAAGGGACTGTGTCCGCTGGGACCCGGGTCCCACAGAGCTCGAACCCCCCTCCCCGTGAAGGCATCCGCGGCCTGTGGTCCTTGCTGTCCGCAAAAGGCATTCACCTGCGGAGAACCTGGGCCCAGGTGGGCGGGACCAGGCCCCACGGCAGGAGCCTAGGGAGGCCACTGGAGCCACGGGGGCCAGGGCGGGGCATTTTCCCGGGTGCTCTCTCGGGTCCCGGGTGCCCTCTCTCGCCCGGGGAGTGCCCACGCCGTCCCTTGAGCCCCGCAGGACGCCTGCATCCCGCCATAAGCGGCCCACCTCCTCCATGGAGCACGGACACAGGGGGCCGGGGTGCGAGCAACTGGCCTACGTGGCGGCAAACCCGCAGACCCCTCCGTCCCGTCCCCGCCACTGCGAAGATCCCCCTGTTCTTCCATCCGTAAAGGGGTCCCCCTTTACGGATGGAAGAACAGGGGGGAGGCGCCCAGGAGATGGCTTTTGTCCGAGCCGCGGCCGGGTGGTTTACGGGCCAAGAGGCGGGGCCGCGCAGGCGCAAGCAGGCCCCCCCACCGCAAGCATCCCTCCGGGCAACGTGCCCCCCCCCGCCCCCCCTTGAGATATCAGGCCAGGTTCACAGGGTCCCTGGGCTGGTGTCAGAGTTAACGGAAGCCCTCCCTGCCATCCAGAGGACCGTGCGTTTTCCCGTGGACCACACTTCCCAGCAGCTCTCCCACCCCCGCAGAGGCAGAGTGCCAGGGAAGAACTAGGGACCTGGGGCCGGGAAGAGGGGCCGGCCACGGTTCCGCGCCAGGTGGAGCGGGTCCCGGCGGGCGGGCGGGCGGGCGGGACCCTCGTCCACGGACCTGTTCTCCTGTGGGGAGTCTGGCCTGTGCCCCGCCTGGGAGGCTAAGAGCCTTGCTTCGCCTGCAACGCCCCCACCCTGCCACAAGGCGGCAGACTTGGGCCCAGCCGCTTCAACCCTCCAGTCTGTGCAGAAGCACCCAAAAATGGAGTGAGACCGCTGCGACCTCAGTCCCCCAGAGCTCGAACCCCCACCTCTGTGAGGGAATCGGCGGCCTCCTGTCCTTGGCGTCCGCAAAAGGCATTCACCTGCGGCGAACCAGGGCCTCGGGAGAGCAGGGCCAGGCCCCATGGTAGGAGCCCGGGGGAGGCAACGGCAGCCTCTGCGGCCAGGCCTCGGGCTCTCGCCGGGGCTCTCTCGGGGCACGGGCACCCTCTCTCGCCTAGAGAGTGCCCACGCCGTCCCTGGAGCCCCGCGAGACACCTGCTTCCCGTGATAAGAGGCCCCCTGCCTCCATGGAGCTTGGAACTCTGGGGCCGGGCTGCGGGTCACTGGGCTAAGTGGCTGGAGACGCGCAGACCCCTCCGTCCCGACCGCCCCACTGCGAAGATCCCCCTGTTCCTCCATCCGTAAGGGGGTCGCCCCTTACGGATGGAGGAACAGGGGGGAGGCCCCCAGGAGATGGCATTTGTCAGAGCCGCCGCTGGCCGGTTTCGGGCCAAGACGCGGGACCCGGCAGGCAGAGGGCAGGCAGCCCCACCAGAAGCCTCCCTCGGGGCAACGGGCCCCACCCCGGACATATCAGGCCCGCTTCACAGAGTCCCTGGGGTCCTGTCCGTGGAACTGGAAGCTCTGCCCGCCACCCAGAGGTCCGTTCCTTTTCCCGTGGACCACACTTGCCAGCGCGTCTCCCACCCCGGCAGAGGCAGAGTGCCAGGGAAGAACTAGGGCCCCGGGGCCTCGATGAGGGGCGGGCCAGGGTTCCGCGCCTGGTGGGCAGGGGCCCGGGCGGGCCGGACCCACGCCCAGGGACCCCGTCTCCCGGGGGGACTCGGGCCTGAGACCTGCCTGGGGGGCTGAGAGTCTTTCTTGGCTCAAACGGCCCCACCCTGCCCCGAGGCGGCAAACCTGCACCGAGACGCTTCTACTCTCTAAAGTCTGGGCTGGACTTCGCGAGAAGGGACTGTGTCCGCTGGGACCCGGGTCCCACAGAGCTCGAACCCCCCTCCCCGTGAAGGCATCCGCGGCCTGTGGTCCTTGCTGTCCGCAAAAGGCATTCACCTGCGGAGAACCTGGGCCCAGGTGAGCGGGACCAGGCCCCACGGCAGGAGCCTAGGGAGGCCACTGGAGCCACGGGGGCCAGGGCGGGGCATTTTCCCGGGTGCTCTCTCGGGTCCCGGGTGCCCTCTCTCGCCCGGGGAGTGCCCACGCCGTCCACCGTCCCTTGAGCCCCGCAGGACGCCTGCATCCCGCCATAAGCGGCCCACCTCCTCCATGGAGCACGGACACAGGGGGCCGGGGTGCGAGCAACTGGCCTACGTGGCGGCAAACCCGCAGACCCCTCCGTCCCGTCCCCGCCACTGCGAAGATCCCCCTGTTCTTCCATCCGTAAAGGGGTCCCCCTTTACGGATGGAAGAACAGGGGGGAGGCGCCCAGGAGATGGCTTTTGTCCGAGCCGCGGCCGGGTGGTTTACGGGCCAAGAGGCGGGGCCGCGCAGGCGCAAGCAGGCCCCCCCCCCCCTGCAAGCATCCCTCCGGGCAACGTGCCCCCCCCGCCCCCCCTTGAGATATCAGGCCAGGTTCACAGGGTCCCTGGGCTGGTGTCAGAGTTAACGGAAGCCCTCCCTGCCATCCAGAGGACCGTGCGTTTTCCCGTGGACCACACTTCCCAGCAGCTCTCCCACCCCCGCAGAGGCAGAGTGCCAGGGAAGAACTAGGGACCTGGGGCCGGGAAGAGGGGCCGGCCACGGTTCCGCGCCAGGTGGAGCGGGTCCCGGCGGGCGGGCGGGCGGGCGGGACCCTCGTCCACGGACCTGTTCTCCTGTGGGGAGTCTGGCCTGTGCCCCGCCTGGGAGGCTAAGAGCCTTGCTTCGCCTGCAACGCCCCCACCCTGCCACAAGGCGGCAGACTTGGGCCCAGCCGCTTCAACCCTCCAGTCTGTGCAGAAGCACCCCAAAATGGAGTGAGACCGCTGCGACCTCAGTCCCCCAGAGCTCGAACCCCCACCTCTGTGAGGGAATCGGCGGCCTCCTGTCCTTGGCGTCCGCAAGAGGCATTCACCTGCGGCGAACCAGGGCCTCGGGAGAGCAGGGCCAGGCCCCATGGTAGGAGCCCGGGGGAGGCAACGGCAGCCTCTGCGGCCAGGCCTCGGGCTCTCGCCGGGGCTCTCTCGGGGCACGGGCACCCTCTCTCGCCTAGAGAGTGCCCACGCCGTCCCTGGAGCCCCGCGAGACACCTGCTTCCCGTGATAAGAGGCCCCCTGCCTCCATGGAGCTTGGAACTCTGGGGCCGGGCTGCGGGTCACTGGGCTAAGTGGCTGGAGACGCGCAGACCCCTCCGTCCCGACCGCCCCACTGCGAAGATCCCCCTGTTCCTCCATCCGTAAGGGGGTCGCCCCTTACGGATGGAGGAACAGGGGGGAGGCCCCCAGGAGATGGCATTTGTCAGAGCCGCCGCTGGCCGGTTTCGGGCCAAGACGCGGGACCCGGCAGGCAGAGGGCAGGCAGCCCCACCAGAAGCCTCCCTCGGGGCAACGGGCCCCACCCCGGACATATCAGGCCCGCTTCACAGAGTCCCTGGGGTCCTGTCCGTGGAACTGGAAGCTCTGCCCGCCACCCAGAGGTCCGTTCCTTTTCCCGTGGACCACACTTGCCAGCGCGTCTCCCACCCCGGCAGAGGCAGAGTGCCAGGGAAGAACTAGGGCCCCGGGGCCTCGATGAGGGGCGGGCCAGGGTTCCGCGCCTGGTGGGCAGGGGCCCGGGCGGGCCGGACCCACGCCCAGGGACCCCGTCTCCCGGGGGGACTCGGGCCTGAGACCTGCCTGGGGGGCTGAGAGTCTTTCTTGGCTCAAACGGCCCCACCCTGCCCCGAGGCGGCAAACCTGCACCGAGACGCTTCTACTCTCTAAAGTCTGGGCTGGACTTCGCGAGAAGGGACTGTGTCCGCTGGGACCCGGGTCCCACAGAGCTCGAACCCCCCTCCCCGTGAAGGCATCCGCGGCCTGTGGTCCTTGCTGTCCGCAAAAGGCATTCACCTGCGGAGAACCTGGGCCCAGGTGAGCGGGACCAGGCCCC